>NC_000070.6:38471904-38771904 GCF_000001635.26 Mus musculus
GCTCTCATGTCGTTCAGTGCAGGTCAGAATAGACAGTTAAAGCCAGAAAATTAGAAAGAACCACAAATTGAAATAAACTGCAGGAGTTAGTTTAAGTCCAAGCAGTACAACTCAGCTGGGAGAAGCCAGATTGAATCAGTCAGCTTAGAGAGGAGTTTGTATCAGAACAATTGAGTTGAACCAGCCAGCCAGAGTTCAAAAAGAACTAGAAAGAATGAGCTTATTCAGCAGAAAGTGTCTAAGAAGCCAATTACATCAGGAGAATAAAAGCTAGATTTACATGTTTGTGTTATGTTAAAAATTAAATTTAGTAAAAAAATGATTTCTGGCATAAATTACCATGAAAAATAATATGGCTGTGTAATAGGTAAAAATAAGTTCATACAAATAACGGATGACCTTTTTTTCTTATTGTTATTTTAATGATTCTAAATTGGCATGATTACACTAGGAAACATCTGCGATTTTGAGGTTGAAAAAAGATTAAGTTAAAAACAATTCCTTCTCAAGTCAAGTCATGGAGTTACCTTTTTATAACTGTAAGAAAAGTGTTAAATTCACTGAAAGTCCAGCTTTCTCCCTTTCTAGATTGACTTTATACAATCTTACTACATGATATCCATGCATAGTAACTGCTACTGGATACAGCTTGGTTCTTGTAGTAACCACATGGCTAATACTTTAGGTTTGTGGACTGATGAGTCTCTGAAGCAACCACTCACTTCTGTCACTGTGGTCAGCATGGTCAACACAATGTGGGGTTGTGTAGTTTTGCTCCCATTTGCTTCATTGAAACAGGTAGTGGTCTGTGTTAGGTCTGAAGGTTATAATTTCTTTATCATTAAAACATAAGAATGAATTAGAAGTCTAGCAGTTAATATTTTTTACGCTCAAGAATAAACATATTTGTCAATATATAAGTAGGTTTTTTAAATGTTTAATTTGTGCAATAGTAAGAGGCAGCATAAATCAAACTATTTCTTGACTTATCCTAAAACTAGTCTGAATTATCTCAAAAGTTTCAACAGTTGTGAATACTTCAAACCCAGACAAATCCCAAGCAGTCACTCCCTATACACTCAGACATCTTCAAAGTAGGCTTTAAAAGCTTGCTGCCTCTCTCTCAAAGCTGTGTTTTAAAGAACTTTGGTTGCCTTAGTTTAAAATTCATCAATGAGCCTACAGAGACAAATATGCACAGAACTGCTCAGCTAAAATGGGTGTAGTTGTCTTAAATTTTCCTACAGTTCCACTTCTGAATTCTAGTTACATCCTAGTTTCAATAAAGAACTTTACCTTCAAAGAAAGATGTAGGGAATATACACATGAACCTCAAGTGACCAAGGAAATGAAAGAATCTGATAGGGTGGCTATATACAGTAGTGACTTTTGATTTACTAATAGTTATAATACAATATATTTCTGCAAAGAAAAACTGTGATTTTTTTTCTTTATTGAATATAAGATGAAATACTGTGCTACAAATTAAACATTATGATTTATGAGACTTATTAAGTACTAGAAAATTGTAATTAGTTTTCTAGTGCCAGAGGCATGACTAAATTATTTGAGTGGAGTGCTGTTGGTTCTGTGATAAACCTGTAACAGTAAGTCAATGGAAAATAATTGATACTTCACTTATAAAACCTTTATATTATTATTATTAATTACTATGACCATTGGTTTTTATTGTAAGATATAATATTTGAAGGGGAATATCAACTCTTTTGAAAGTCTGTGTGCATAGGAAAGAATGTGGCCCAACTTCTCCTTCTAAAAATTTGGAGATCATATATAGAGAAAAACAAACAAAAAGTATTTGTAAAAGTATAAAATTATAAAAAGTTACATATAGAGTTAACTTTTCCTTTATATTTATGTTTATCAGATAACAGATCTACTACATGGACTAAGCCTGTGAACCTGCTTTTGGAGATGTAAAAGAAGTTGGCCTTGCTATTCCTCATCTGAATCTCTATGGAGATGAGAATGAAGAGATAGCTACTCCATGGTAGCTGGACCAGTAGTACACACACACACACACACACACACACACACACACACCCCACAGTAGTGTGAATATCTTTTTAGCTAAACAATTGGATTTGCTGTTGTCTTCACAGAGTTACTTTTGCAAATCTATAACAACAAAGCCCACAGCCTAGTTATAGGGAAGCATGTTCAGAACTAGAAAGACAAATGAGAATTTGTATTGGTAAAGATGAACATCTATGCATACTTTCACAAACCACTACACTAACTCATGATAATGACAATATAGATTATACTTTACCACATAGTTCTTTTTCCAGAACAAGTTCAGCATAACAAATAACAGCATGACTGTTGCATATTATCTTAGAATAAAAGAATCTGTATAAAAAGCATAAGAAATAAATACACAAAATATTTTCCACCCTCCATCTTAATATGGGATAGTCTAGTGATAAAAGATCAGACAAATATTTGTATAAATATTTCACTTGAGAGATTATCAATGACTGATAAGAGTGGGAACCTGGAGAGGAAATTAACAAGAAGAAATTTACTGTGACATGAGATACAAGCGTTGCATTTTACACAACTCTGCTTATTCCCTAGAAACCTTCTGAGCTGCTCTGGATTGTAACTCATAATGATCAGAGGAAGAGAAATATACTGTCTTTTCCTCTCATTTGTATAGTGGTAGCACAGCTGTGTTATGAACATATCCTAATTTCTGTCCTGCTATGATTAAACTCAGTAATCTTCCCCTAGCTGGAAATGTTACCACCTCAAAAACCAGAAACATTAAAGAACGTATCACATAACTAATGAGAAATATATGAATAATCAGGGTATGTCTAATTAACTTATAAAAATAAAATAAAATTAAAAGTCAGGTCACAAAGATGGGGTTTTAATTTGATTTGTAAATTTTTATGTTTTAAAGAAATGTTATAACATTTTTATGTAAATTCGTAACTATTAATTTTTGGACTATTGAAATGAAGATTTTTGAAAATACTCTGTGCATCTTTCAAGATGTTTGGGGTGTCTAGGGCATAGGTAAAAGCCAAGTAAACATAGTAAATACTATGAATGACCAATTCATATTTCTATGACTTTGTTTGTTTATCATTTTATGTATACATGTGTATGGCTGAGTGTTGTTATGTGTACTACATATGTAGGTACTCTAGTAGTCCAGAAGAGGGTTTTACATCCCCTGAAACTGGAGTTATGAATATGAGCTCGCCACAAGAGAACCCTGGTCCTTTTCAAGGACAGAAGGTCTGGGAGGTAAGAGTAGAATGAACCCAGATAAAGAGAGCTTGTAGAAGCTGTAAGTTGCTTGATGTCTTGTACCTCAAATTTAAAAAAAAAATGGTACACAACAGGGAATGAAAGGAGTTGCACTAAGTGAATGGATGACTTTTGTCCTGCAAACAGTGGCATACTACTTATCATCCCTAGGCCCACATATGAGCTGTTCCCATAGCAGCAGGACAAGAAAGACAAGAGGAAGCTCTAACTCCCAACAGTACTTTTATTTCACCTCTTCAAATCCTCAAGAATATTGAAGAAGAGGGGACAAAAAAAATACAAAAGAACCACAAGCTCTGTTATCCTGCTACACCACCATTACTCAAACTCAAAAGAGCTGTTGCACTCATTAGCCCAAAATTGCTGCTGTTACCTACCTTGGAGAGAAACAAAACAAGTCTTACCAACAATCAACCAAGGAAAATTGAACCTTCCCTAAGACCCTAACATTTATGTCTGGCTGGAAATCATTTTCATGGTTCCTCAGATAATTGGACATATTACTACCTGAGGATCCAGCAAACCACTTCTGGGCATATACAAAGAAGATGCTCCAATATGTAATGTGGACATATGCTCCACTATGTTCATAGCAGTCAAAAGCTGGTAGCCAAAAGCTGGATAGAACTCAGATGTCCTTCAACAGAGGAATACAGAAAATGTGGTATAATTATACAATGGAGCTTATTAAAAACAATGACTTGAGGATATTCACAGACAAATGGATGGACTTGAAAAATAACCTGAGTGAGGTAACCCAGTGACTAAAGAACAAAGGTGTGTGTACTCACTGATAAGTGGATATTATCCCAAAAGCTCGGCATCACCAAGATATAATTCACAAACCACATGAAATTCAAGAAGAAGGAAGACTAAGTGTGGATACTTAGATACTTCTTAGAAGGAGGAACAAAATACCCATGGAAGAAGTTACAGAGACAAAGTGTGGAGCAGAGACTGAGGGAATGACCATGCAGAGACTGCCCCACCTGGGGATCCATCCCATATACAATCACCAAACCCAGACACTATTATGGATGCTGACAGAAGCCTGATACATATGTCTCCTGAGAGGCTCTGACAGTGCCTGACAGATACAGAAGTGGATGCTCACAGCCATCCATTGGACAGAGCACAGGGTCCCAATGAAGAAGCTAGAGAAAGGACCCAAGGAGCTTAAAGGGTTTGTAGCCCCATAGGAAGAACAACAATATGAACTAACCAGTACCCCCATAGCTCCCTGAGACTAAACCACTATTCAAAGAGTACACATGGTGGAACTCATGGCTTCACCTGCATATGTAGCAGAGGATGGAAGGAGAGGCTCTTGGTCCTGCAAAGGCTCTATGTCCTAGTGTAGGGGAATGCCAGAGACAGGAAGCAGAAGTGGGTGGGTTCATGAGCAGGGGGAGGGGAAGGGTGGAGAGGATTTTTGGATGGGAAACCAGGAAGAGATTGTTTGACCTCAAGCTGTACTACAGAGCAATTGTGATAAAAACTGTATGGTACTGGTACAACGACAGACAGGTAGACCAATGGAATATAATTGAAGAACCAGAAATAAACCCATCGACCTATGGTCACGTGATGTTTGACAAGGAAGAGAAAACCATCCAGTGGAAAAAAAAGACAGCATTTTCAACAAATGTTGCTAGCACAACTGGCATTTAATATGTAGAAGAATGTGAAATGGTCCATTTTTATCTCCTTGTACAAAGCTCAAGTCTAAGTGGATCAAGGAACTCCACATAAAACCAGAGACAGTGAAACTTATTCAGGAGAAAGTGGGGAAAAGGCTTGAAGATATGGGCAGAGGGGAAAAATTACTGAACAGAACAGCAGTGGCTGGTGTTATAAGATCGAAAATCTACAAATTGGACCTCATAAAATTGCAAAGCTTCTGTAAGGCAAAAGACATTGTCAATAAGACAAAAAAGGCCACCAACAAATTGGGAAAGGATCTTTACCAATCCTAAACCAGATATGGAACTAATATCCAATATATATAAAGAACTCAAAAAGATGGACTTCAGAAAATCAAATAACCCTATTAAGAAAATGGGCTATAAAGCTAAACAAAGAATTCTCAACTGAGGAATACCAAATGGCTGAGAAGCACCTGAAAAAATGTTCAACATCCTTAATCATCAAGGAAATGCAAATCAAAATAATCCTGAGATTCCACCTCACACCAGTCAGAATGGCTAGGATCAAAAATTCAGGTGACAGCAGATGCTGGCAAGGATGTGGAGAGAGAGGAACACTCCTCCATTGTTGGTGGGATTGCAAGCTGGTACAACCACTCTGGAAAACAGTCTGAGCTCTTGACTCTAGCTACATATGTATCAAAAGATGGCCTAGTCGGCTATCACTGGAAAGAGAGGCCCATTGGACACACAAACTTTATATGCCCCAGTACAGGGAAACGCCAGGGCCAAAAAATGGGAATGGGTGGGTAGGGAAGTGGGGAGAGGGTATGGGGGACTTTTGGGATAGCATTGGAAATGTAATTGAGGAAAAAACATAATAAATAAATAAAAAAATAGTGAACTGTGCACAACAGGAACAAGTATATGTATGTATTATAATTCTATTAGCATAACCATTACAAGATGGTTTACATTCTTTAATATTCTAGACCCACAGGGCCTAAAATCATAGTTAGCTATAACATTAAGGAGAATGGAAATCATACCAAGCAATGCCTACTTTCCTTTCCTCCTTCTCTCCCTCCTTCCCTCCCTTCTTTCCTTTCTTACTTCCTTCTTTCCTTCTGTCTTTTCTTCTTTCTCTCTAAAAGAATGAGTGAATGGACATTTAATAAAAAAATAAAAACTAAAGAATGAATTGTGAGATTGCATTTATGAAAGTCTCTAATTGCTTTTAAATCATTGCTACAACTGAATATAGTCCTGATTTCTTTACTAGGGTTGTAAGCAGGAATCATACTATATTTTCAGACACCGTTAGAATACTTCTGACAGAGATAAGCAGTGCAATGAGTTGATACTGCTGTTGCAAAGGGATAAAACCCTTCTCCTGGCAAACCATTTATCATTACAAGAAAAAAACTACCCATAATTTTATTCCCAATTCTGATATTATCACTCGCAGCTATGGTCTCTGTTATTGCAATAACAAATTGAGAAATAATATTTCCCCCAGGAAAATGTGGGATGTTTTAATGTTTTATGGCAGAAAGACATTTTTGCAGACATTGCAGGAAGCTAATGCCTTCCTTAAATTGTGCTATAATTCAAAGAGAACTATGAAATGCAGCTGTAAAAGTCAGCTAAGTAAGCTTGTAACTTCTCTTATTCCTTTAATATATTTGACTTTGTTATTGTGGCTTACATTCTGTTGAAGGGGTTCCATATATTTTTTTCACATATATCTTTGTTTAGTAGAAAAAAATCCCTATAATGAGGTACAAGTTTCAACAGAAGAAGACAGAGCTGAAGATAATCTGTTCTTTACTTATATTTCAGTTTTCATGTGTTACACAATAATCTACATAACTTCTGCTTATTAGACAAGATGCTGTGGACTCAGAATACATTGGGGAAGAGTACAAGGGGAAGTTTGCATGATATATCATGGAACCTAAAGATTGTAGAGAAGACTGACAGAAACAATTAAGTTAATAATGTATCCTGAAATCTGTAAAAAAAAAAAAAAAAAAAAAAAAAAAAAACTTGACTCTAACATTCATACATATGTAACTTTTATCCACCACACTTTTCTCTTACAAAGTTTGCTTTAGTCTGTTGTAGCAATGTAGTTTCTTGAATCAATAACTTTTTATTTTTAAAAACAAAAATAAAATCAGGAGGAACACTTCAAAGACATTTAAATGGTAGTAGTTCTGTTCCCAGCTCCAAAATCAGCAAGTTTTCACTCCATGCTATGATCAATCCCTGTTGCTCTTCCAGGGGTTTCCCCCACTTTAACAAAGTTAAGCATTCTCACAAATGTTTTGATCCTTATGTTTTGGACATGTAATTTTGATAACCACTTGCTTACTATCATTAATTTTAAATTATAAAAGCAGAATTGTAGTACATATTTGCCTTTAATTTACTTGTTAGGTAATTTTCATGGTACAACTTCCTTAATATTTTTATTTTCATATGTGTTGCTTTGATTTACAGAATTTACTATTCTTGTGTATAATAAAAGTGTTTTATGAATTCTCATTTGATGGACATCCTAAAAAGCTTGCCAATTTTAAAGAAGGCAATTATGGAATTTTTTTTTTTTTTATCCCCAGGAAAAAAAGAAAAGTCGTTTTTTTACCAGAATAACCATGAAAGCATTATTATTGCAGGACATGTTCATTTCTAGTATGTAATGACAAGCTTAAAAGGAAAACAAAGATGTTTAATACAGAACAGAGAGATAAGAAATTACATAATCATCTTAAGAGTTGCAGGATAATTTGATGAGATCTATTACTCTTCCATTAAAAAGTAAAGCAGCATAGTAAAACAGAAGATTCATGAAAAATGAAATCTTTTTAAAAAAATTTTTTAATTAGATATTTTCCTCATTTACATTTCTAATGCTATCCCAAAAGTTCCTCAATACCCTAACCCCCAATCCCCTACCCACCCATTCCCACGTTTTGGCCCTGGCATTCCCCTGTATCGAAGCATCTAAAGTTTGCAAAACAAATGGGTCTCTCTTTCCAAAGATGGCCGAACAGGCCATCTTCTGATACATATGCAGCTAGAGACACGAGCTCTGGGGATAGTGGTTAGTTCATATTGTTGTTACACCTATAGTGTTGCAGACCCCTTCAGCTCCTTGGGTACTTTCTCTAGCTCCTCCATTGGGGGCCCTGTGATCCATCCAATAGCTGACTGTGGGCATCCAATTCTGTGTTTGCTAGGCCCCGGAATAGTCTCACAGGAGGCAGGTATATCTAGGTCCTTTCAGGAAAATCTTGCTAATGTATGCAATGGTGTCAGTATTTGGATGCTGATTATGGGATGGATCCCCGGGTATGGCAGTCTCTAGATGGTCCATCCTTTCGTCTCAGCTCCAAACTTTGTCTCTGTACCTCCTTCCATGGGTGTTTTGTTCCCATTTCTAAGAAGGGGCAAAGTGTCCACACTTTGGTCTTCGTTCTTCTTCAATTTTATGTGTTTTGCAAATTGTATCTTGTATCGTGGGTATTCTAAGTTTCTGGGCTAATATCCACTTATCAGTGAGTACATAGCATGTGAGTTCTTTTGTGGTTGGGTTACCTCACTCAGGATGATGCCCTCCAGGTCCATCCATTTGCCTAGGAATATTCATAAATTCATTCTTTTTAATAGCTGAGTAGTACTCCATTGTGTAAATGTACCACATTTTCTATATCCATTCCTCTGTTGAGGGACATCTGGGTTCTTTCCAGCTTCTGACTATTATAAATAAGGCTGCTATGAACATAGTGGAGCATGTGTCTTTCTTACCAGTTGGAACATCTTCTGGATGGCACCTCATGGAACCTCATAAAATTGCAAAGCTTCTGTAAGGCAAAAGATACCGTCAATACGACAAAAAGACCACCAACACATTGGGAAAGGATCTTTCCCTATCTTAAATCAGATAGAGGACTAATATCCAGTATATATAAAGAACTCAAGAAGGTGGACTCCAGAAAATCAATCAACCCCATTAAAAAAGGGGCTCAGAGCTAAACAAAGAATTCTCACCTGAGGAATACCGAATGGCTGAGAAGCACCTGAAAAAATGTTCAGCATCCTTAATCATTAGGGAAATGCAAATCAAAACAACCCTGAGATTCCACCTCACAGCAGTCAGAATGGCTAAGATCAAAAATTCAGGTGACAGCAGATGCTGGTGAGGATGTGGAGAAAGAGGAACACTCCTCCATTGTTGGTGGGATTGCAAGCTTGTACAACCACTCTGGAAATCAGTCTGGTGGTTCCTCAGAAAATTGGACATAGTACTACCAGAGGATCCCGCAATACCTCTCCTGGGCATATATCCAGAAGATGTTCCAACTGGTAAGTAAAATGAAATCTTAAAGAAAATCTAAATGAAAATGAACACAAACATGTCATTTCTTTTTAAATTTGTGCTATAATTTTTGGAGTAAAAAAAGTATAAAATATGTCAAAAATAGCAAAGTTAATTAAGAATGTGTATTGTTTAGTTTTATACCCTCTATGCAAGAATTCTATGCCTTTTCTCCTATATAAATGCTATGCTGAAAAATTAGATCATAGAAATATTTGGATTTGTTTTGTTCAAAGCAAAATACTTTCTTATTTCAATATTAAGAGTGATAAACTCACATTTATTCTAAATGTTCTTTCTTCTTAAATTTAAGATTATTTCTGTTCAGCGTTTCTCACTTTTTTTTTTTTTTTTTTTTTTTTTGGTGAAATCAGTCCCATCAATACTTGGGTTAACATGTATTAATCTGCTAATACCAGTGTTTGTTGGGGTAGGGCTTTTAAATTATCTTTGTTATTTTATTGCCTTAATAATTTTATATGGCTATATATATGTATGCATATTTTATATCCTTCACCATTGTCAAGATTTATAGCTACCTGATACTTATCTTGATGAATCCTCCCCAAGTCCCAGATGTAGTCTTGGTCATAGCTACATGCTCAGGCCTAGTCTAGCCACCCTTGTATGCACTGCCGTCAGTTAACAGTTAACAAGGCTCTGCCTGGCTTCATATTAACTTTGGCAGTATGTTCTAATCTTCTGCTCCTTATTCTGTGGCTAGTTCTGTCCTCATCCCTTTCTAGCTTTCCCCTCTGTTACCAATCTCTGTAGAACTGAACCCCCCTGACTCTCTCTCTCTCTCTCTCTCTCTCTCTCTCTCTCTCACACACACACACACACACACACACACACACACACACACACACACACACTATCCATCTCCTTTTCTCTCACTGTTTTATTAGACTTTGTGCCTTTTCTGTTCTCCTGTGGCTTGGGTGTGTCCTATCTCTGACTCATTTTGTCAAATCTCCCTCTGTTTTGTCAATTTGTCTGCCTTTCAACTAGATGTCACTCCCTACATGGCTGTTTCTTTCCACAAACTAACCTTACATTTACTGTTAAGGATTAAAGATGTATACTAAGGATGTGACTGTATTTCTCTCAGATAATACTATAATCCAGGGAGTATCCGCATTCTGGCCAGGTCATATTTTCAGATGTGATACCTTGTCAGAGAAGCCATGTTGTTGGATTAAAATTCCTCTACAGAACTGCTCAATGGGGCAGAATGGGCTACCAATGGTCACATACCTGAGGAAAACTGCCCAGCCTCATTTCATATCTGCTACTAAGATAAAACAGCCCAACTAAAGCATGAAAGAAGAAGGTTTACTATCGTCTTAAGTCCAAGCTACTGCTCACAGTTTCACCCTAAGCCTTCTTCAATGCTTTTTCTCTCTTGAATGTATTCTGTTTTTAAATCCTGAATTGTCTTCCTTCATTTCATCTATCTTGTGGTCTTTTGAGTAAGTTTGGCCCAGGGAGTGGTATTATCAGGAGGTGTGGCCATGTAGAAGTAGGTGTGGCTTTTTGGAGGAAGTGTCTCACTGTGGAAGTGGGTTTTGAAATCTTCCTCCAAGCTTCCTGGAAGTGAGTCTTCTAGCTGCCTTTGGAACAAAGTGTAGAACTCTCAGCTGTTCCTGCTCCATGCATGATTGGATGCTGTCATGTTTCCCATCATAATGATAGTGGATTGAACTCTGATTCTGTAAGCCAGACCCAATTAAATGTTTTTTATAAGAGTTGATTTGGTATTGGTGTCTTTTCACAGCAATGAAACCCTAACTAAGACATACCTTATGCCTGTGTTTTCTTGGGTATTATTCAGGTATTTCGTCTCTTTAAGTCCATTCTCTCTATATTTATTGAGCTGTTTCTTTGGATGTTCTTTAAACTTTTTGAAATCTGTTTTACATTTTTTTTAAATTAAGCAGCCAAATTCATGAAATTGAGAGACAGATAAAGAGATACACCCACAAAAATATTACCATATTCTTTATTAATTGTAAATTTGCTGAGAGTGTCAAATGTCAAGAAAATAAAAATAATATTTCTATGGGGGTGGTACCATGTGATAATTGCTGATATTTCATGAAGTCTGGAACACCAAAGGAGACGGATTTACATTATTCCAGTGTACAGAATATGGCACTCTATTAGCCAAAAAACCACAGAGACAGAACATATTGTTGTAAAAACTAGAACATTCATTCATTTCTCCAAGAGGACATCTCCTTTGAGATATGGCAAAATTGTTTGATACACTGGTGAAAACGTTTATGAATTCCTACAAGTATGTAATATAAGAAAAGTACAACAGAATTTAATGATTTCATTCAAAAGAATTTTTGTAGAGACTTTCTTAATTTCTAGCCTAAACGTATATAATGTTTTCATTTCAAGGAGATTTAGATTAATCAATATGATAACTTGGGAAAAATACTATGCGTGATTAGTAATCAGGCTTTTTAGTTATCTATTAATGCAATTGCTTTTTATTTATCTACATAGATATTTATCATCCTTAATAGGGAATTTCAAACGTTGTTGGTGTTAATTTGTATCTGTGCTGAAAAGCCATGAATCTGCATTTGAGAAGGATTCATGTAAAACTCTAGTAAATAGGAAGAAATGTTCAGCTCATTGACAATCAGCATGTTACTTATATATGATTTGGCAAAAAAAATAACACTCTTTAACAAAGGCTTCATAATTACCCCATTATTTATTAAATAAATAAATCCACAACCATTATCAATTATTGGTATGTTGAGATTTTCACAAGTAGGAAGGTAAATAAAACCTTAAATGTTTTGGGATATGTGGAATTGAGGTGATTATTTGGTATTTATAAATTTCAATGTGTAACACTATTTGTGAATTCGACTGTTTCCTCAAAGAACTAATTCTTTATTATATTTATGAAATATATATTTTCAACATTATATTAAAGAAGGAAATAGTTCAAATGAAAGAACTAAACCTACTAAATTTTATTCGCTAATGATTATTGTTCTTTCTGCAAAGCAATATTTAGTACTAAATATGCCTTAGACCAAAAAGCAGGAAAAGAAAAAAAAAAAAAACACCAAAAAAATTCTAAGGGAAGATTAGTGAATGATTTAGTATGAAATTCCAAAGCAGACTCAATAGATTTTTGATAATGACCTTTTAATAAGTCAAGGGCTTATGTAAACAAGCCTGTGGCATATGAGTTACATGCATTTGTATTTTATTTGTCAGGAAGAGTAATTCTCAAATTCCCATCATTGCAATCATTGATCATGTTTTCTGTAAATGAATTAGAGGATTCCTCTAATCCCAGCTCCATAGATAGTTATTGACTTTTCGATGATAATGAACACTAATTAGATAAGATTGTTCCTGTGGTAAAACAATAGCTGGAAGGGGTGGGGGCATATGCCAATGCTTCATTGAGAAATACAGAGCATATTTGACTCTTGTACTGCTTATATAAATACTTCCTGAGCTGTTAAATAAGAAACTAAGAAAATATGTATATATTTGTCTTATTTCTCATGTAATATTAGGTAAATGATCAAGGTTATCATTTATATTTTCTTTAATATTTGTTTTCTCCAGGTGGACACCTGTTTAGGCATTTCGATAAAGTTCATTATTGAATGAGATAAAATAACAATAAGTGGTTATTAAGTCTGCGTCACTGTAACTTGGTTTATACTATTCTCAAAAATAATGGCAACAACCACAAGGTGATGAGCATAGTAGAATAGAATTAAATTCCCACCCTCTTGATTTTAGGTGTGGACAGCAAGCCTGGATTATGTGGTGCTGAGCATCAAAATCAGGTTTTAGGCTTTCTTTTTGGGTAAGCACTCTAGCAACTAAATTACATGCTAAACCTGTGACTTGATATTTGGAAATACCTTTTCCTCTCAGAAAAGCAAAAAAAACAACAACAAAAAAACAAAAAAACCAAAAAACCAAAAAAAACCCAAAACAACAACAACAACAACAACAACAACAAAACACTAATATCAGTCACCACAACAATGGTTTCTGTAGAATATTAAGGGTAAGTGCAAACTGATTATGCTGCTTTTAAATGAATTGGGGACATATAATATTTTAATCAAAACAATGCCTTCTACTAGTACTTCTACTTCTCTGGTCATTGATATTAATAAACATTTTAACGATAAAAGTCTTCTAATCTGGCATTGAGATAGACATACATGACCTGGGATTCCTATAAAAAGAACTTCCTCATGAATATCTGGTTCAGCATGTTTCTGGAATAGTTGTAGTGTAACCAGAAATATTAAGGACACACAAGGAAAGCAAGGCTACCAGCTTCCTCCACGTCTATTTCTTTAGTAGAAGTATAGTGAAGGGCAAAAACATATTAGAAAAGAGGAACCAGACTATATTGTAATTATATAAGCATCTGAAGAAAGTAATTTGATCTCACTGCCCCCTATTATCTAGCCTTTAATGATATGTAGTTGTAAAAGATTGCCTATAATAAACTCTCCATACAAATTAGCTTGCCAATCCTCTCACACATCTAAGTAACACTGAAGATAGCATTGTACGGAACTTAATTCTACATCAGGGGGTTGTTTAAGTCAAGCAAACAATCACTCTCTGGCTTTGTGATTTAAGTTTAAATTTGGAATGTTAAGTTGTACATCGTATCAACGAAATAAGGAATTTTTCAGTATTTCAGTACTTCAGAAAAAAAATCATTAGAGATTGACTTTATATGTTTTAGATTGCAATGGAAACACAAAAGAATATATAATGTGATGTTTTTCATTTTTTCAAATAACAATAAAAGTCTGGATTTAAGCCCCAACTCAATTCATGAATTTCATCTGATTGTATGCCCTTGTTTTTGAAAGGAATTTAGTATCTGAGAGGAGAAATCACGGGAGAGTGATGCTTACCTCTACATAGGAAGACAAAAGACTTATCAGAACAAGAGGGGAGGTCTCCCAAGGTGTCCATATCCTTTCTCCATTTTCAAAACTCTCTTTGTTTCCTGACATCTCCCTGCCAGAGGCTAAGAGATAATGTCCTCCTTACTTTCTGGCATTTGCAAGAACTGCAATTATTCTCAAACATCATCACCAGAACAGACATGGTAAAAATATGTTCCAATTTCAACTGATTCTGTTTTGAAAAGTGAAATACAACTCATCAATTTTGTGTATCTTTGCATGTGCTAAACAAAGGCAGGATGGACATTTGTTGAATTTTACAAACTTGGAAATCCAGAGGTTGTTTTCTTCTCCGTGGTTCTTCTATGCAGAAAGATAAGAGAATATCATAGATATTTTTCAAAAACAATTTTAAAACTCTATTTATTTAGATCACCCATATGCCACGGAGTGCTTAAGGGGTTCAGAGGACATTATGTGGAAATTACTTCCTTTCTTTACCATGTAAATTAGGGTTTCAGGTCTTTAAGAGTAAGAGCAAGTGCCTTTCTGCACTTAGTCACAGGCCAGTCATGTGTCATTTGGGGTTTACTTTAGTTGGCTAGGATTACCACGAATTATCATAACTATTTTTATTATTTGAAATCATGTAGGAAATATTGGCATTGTTCTTTAAATCACAGTTGTCATTTTAGGCTGAATGTTTGTGATTATGAACTTGTTCACTGCTATATCTCAAGTCCCAGGTAAAGCAATAGGCCCTTGATATTTCTTTTAAATAATGAAATATTGATGAATCTGAGTTATACTATCTCAGTTACACTTGTCACTAGAATAATAAGATCTCAGTCTCTCCTTGGTTTGATTTTCAACAAAGTTGATATTTGAAATACAAAAACAGCAAGTGTATTTTCTGTGAACCATTGAGCCTTTAAAATCAAAGAGAGATTGAAAGTATTTCATAAAACTTACTGAGGCAATTTATTACTCTAAAATTATAGACAATAAGTGAAGAAAATAGAATTGTTCACTACATTTCACAAAATGATCACAGCTTAGCCTAGGTCATATAAGTTTAGCGATATTGCAATTTTAGCCTCTGTTAAAATTTAGCTTATTTCAAAGCTGAAATGTTGAGCTTATATATAACTAAACATATCCTGTCAGCTTTACTGACTGAATACATGTACAGCCTAATTTACCACGAGGAAACTGTGTCTGCTATTAGCAATGTCCATTATATTGGAAGTTATTGTGTTCCTCCTCATCTAAGTTTATCAGAAGTACCTAACTAAACCATAATACTCATAAAAAAATCTTTCTTTTAAAAAGCTTCCTCAGCAATTTATTACTCTAAAATTATAGACATAAGTGAAGAAAATTCAATAGTTGACTACATTTTACAAAATTAACACAACAAAGTCTAGGTCATATAAACACTTAGCAATATTGCATTTTTGACCTCTGTTAAAATTTAGCTGTTATATGCTGCTTATTAGCTACTATTCTATATTAATCTGTTAACAAAAATATTTTAGGTGTTATCCAAACTCAATATGTACGTGATATGCACAGACATATTTAGATAGGCAACTTTTTTTTTATTTTTTTTTTATTTTATTTTATTTTTTTTAGGGTTGGAGAGCTTTATTGTAGAAAGGCAGGGACCAAGAGAGAAGGTAAAAAGAGAGAGGCTGGCCATGGCCATGTGAAGAGAAGGGGAAAGGGAGGAAGAGAAGGGGGGCTAGAGATGAGAGTAAGAAAGGTGGGAGCTTAAAGCGATAGGCAATTTTTAAGATAAATGTAGGTGAAATAGAATCCATATATTAAAATATAAATGTTATATTTTCCAAAATTTGTTGTATGATCCAGATTTAGCGTGAAACAAAACCAGTGAGTTATGTATTATGTATCACTCAAACTTCAGCTGCATCTTAGTGTCTTGCTAGCTTTCCTTTCTGGTTGGATTAGAAGAAGTTTGATGTGAGGGATCTGAAAAAAAAATATATAGCCCTAGCTCCTGACAGATTACTTATTTGGAATTAAATATTCTTGAATCTATAGTTAAATTCTTCATACAGCAGAAATTAGGTTAACAGTTAGTTTCCAAAAATCTGTGCATATTTGAAAGTTCCTGACTTCACTATAATATCCATTGCATTGTAATTCTGACACTTCTTATTCTGTGGGCTTATCAAAGTCATGGTAAAAAAAAAAAAATCCTAAAGGTAAGATGTGCCCAAAACTTTCATAAAGGAGGGAACATCTCTTTTGTTTTTGTTTTTTCTGTTTTGTTTTGTTTTTCGAGACAGGGTTTCTCTGTGTAGTCCTGGCTGTCCTGGAACTCACTCTGTAGACCAGGCTGGCCTTGAACTCAGAAATCCACCTGCCTCTGCCTCCTGAGTGCTGGGAATAAAAGTGTGTGCCACCACACCCAGTTGACCCCTTTTGTAAATTGACAAAAGTTACTATTGTTGGCTCCTGATGTGGATGGCACATTGAGACAGTTCTATCCTTATGTCTCTCTGAAGTATGAGCGTTGCTTCTTCCTCTTACTGAATTTCTGCTTGAGATGTCTGAATCTATTGGCTGACTTCTTTCCTCCAAGAACACCAAACCTGAGGAGAAATCTTTGACCTTATTATACAAGAAAAATTAATTGATTAATCACAAATCATCTAGGAAAAGGTTCTCTTACAAAAAATATGAGTTGTTTATCTGATAATTAGAATAGATAATTGTACACGAAATGGTAGAAAAACTATTAACAAAAGCAGAAACTATGTGGTATATGTAATCCCAAGACATAAAAATAATGAGCTGGGCGTGGTGGCGCATGCTTTTAATAATAATGTTATAATAATAATAATAATGTTATGTTCTCTCAGAAGATAGTCACCAATTTTTAATGATATTTTGCAAGCATTTAATGAAACCAAAATACTATTGTAATACTTAACCTCAGTAGTTTTTAAATAAAATTTAAATAATTTTAATGGGAGTAATTTTAAAAATAGGAATACATAAAATACATACAACAAGAATACATAAGATAAAAATTTAGTGAAATATGCAAAACAGTTACCAAACAGTTAAAAGAGAATAGAATTTTTTCTCAACCTACGAAAACCAATTTTTAAAAAAAACAGGAAGGAAACTAGAAGTCAGAGCAAATCTTTCCTTCTCTTTCTCCTTCTCCTGCTCCACCTCTTCCTCATCACTATAAAGGGAACATTTTTTCTTTTTTTGTTCCCTTAAATTGTGAAAATAATTTTTAATCACAGTTCTAATATAGGGCAGCAGGCTCTTCTCTCAGAAACAGAAAACAGGCGAACATAGTAGCCCAAGGAAGCGTGTGGTGAAAGCACATCCTATGAACAGTAGAAATCAGGAGGAGCAAAACGTCAATAGATAAGAGGAAGCAAACTCTGTGATACAATAACACTTATGCAAGGAAGAGAAGGACATAGGCTTGCTTTGTCCTTGTCTTTGACCTTGTTTTATAAGCATGCAAATGTCTTAGCAAAAGTGATGGTTTTGTTTGTGTGGTTGGTTGGTTGGTTGGTTGGTTGGTTGGTTGGTTGGTTTGGTTTGATTTGGGTTATATAGTAAATGCAATGACCCAAATCAGGTGAAGGAAGAAAGAAAGTGCTTAATCTCATAGGATACATATATTATCTAAGGGAGTCACACCTGGAATTTAAATCAGGAACATGGAGGCAGGAACTGATGCAGAGACTGCAAAGGAGGGATATTTACTGGATTATTCTTTATGGCTTATTCAGACTGCTGTTTTATAGCACCCAGTACCACCACCCCACAGGTAACACCGCCCACAATACTTTGAGCCCTTGCCTACAGCAGGATCTAATGGAGACAGTCTCCTAATTGAGGTTCCTTTATTTCAGATGACTCTACATGGTGACAAGTTGACAAAAACAGAACACATTTACCTTGCATTCTGACTTGCTCAAATATTTTTCTCTATTTTATAAATATTTAATTTAATAATTCATAAAGAACGTTTGTGTTAAAGCAGTCGTATGTGTTGCAGGTTGTACTTGAACTCTATCCGTACCTAACATAGTCTTAAACTATAGACACTCCTGCATTTACTTCACAGTTGCTAGGATTACAGGACTTGAGCCTTACATGGCTTAAAAATTATTAAGATTTATTTTCCGGGCTTTAGAGGTGGCTCAGTGGTTAAGAGCACTGGCTGCTTGCTCTTCCAGAGGTCCTGAGTTCAATTCTCAGCAACCATATGGTGGCTCACAACGATCTGTAATGGGATACTACTCATCTATTAAGAACGAGGACATCCTGAGTTTTGCAGGCAAATGGATGGAACTAGAAAATATCCTGAGTGAGGTAACTCAGACCCAAAAGGACATGCATGGTATGTACTCAATAATAAGTAGATATTAGCCAAAAAATAAAATGTACAGAATACCCAAGATACAGTCCCCAGAGTTCAAAAAGCTCAATAAGCTGAAGTGCCCAAGTGAGGACACTTCAGTCCCATTGGAAGAGAAAAGAAAGCAATCACAAGTGGTGAAAGAAGGAGGGATCTGGAGGGGGTGGGGGAGGAGTCAGAAGGAGTGGGGGCAGGAAAAGGGAAACCTGACCTGGTATTGGGGTATTGGGTGAGTGGAATAGGATAGAAGCCCTGAGGGCCATCAAAAAGTATATAAACAGGCAACCTCAGGAAATAGGAGGTTTGTGGGACCCCGAAGAATGCACCAGAGACAGAGACCTTAGATGAAACCCAGACAGTAGGGAGAGGGAACTTATAGAGCCCACCTACAGCAGGAAGACAGGACATCAAGTGAGGGATGGGGTTGCCACCCCACAGTCACATCTCTGACCCATAATTGTTCCTGTCTCAAAGAATTATAGGAATGGAAATGGAGAGGAACCTGAGGAAAAGAAGGTCCAGCGACAGGCCCAAAGTGGAATCCATCTCAAGGGGAGGTCCCAAGGCCTGACACTATAACTGAGGCTATGGAACACTCACAAAAAGGGATCTATCATGACTGCCCTCCCAAAGACCCAACAAGCAGCTGAAAGGGTCAGATGCAGGTATTTGCACCCAACCAATGGACAGAAACAGCTGACCCTTGTTGTTGAATTAGGGAAGGCTGAAAGAAGCTGAGGAGAAGGGCAATCCTGTAGGAGGACCAGCAGTCTCACTTAATCTGGACCCCTGAGATCTCTCAACACTCAACCACCAGACAGCATACACCAGCTGATATGAGGCCCCCAACACACATATAGTAGAGGACTTCTGGGTCTGTGTGCATTCATTCAGAGCTGATATACCTACCTTCATGAGACTGGAAGCCCCAGGGAGTTTAGGGTCAGGTGGGATGGGGGTTAGGGGCATCCACATGGAGACAGGGTGGGGTGGGGATAAGGTGTGGGATAAGGAGCAAACGGAGGGTGGATTGGGGGTACAGGGAATGGAATATGGAGTGTAAAAATAAATTAAAAATAAAAGTAAATTTAAAAAAGAATTATTAAAATTTATTTTTAAACATAGAATAAAAAGGAAGAATATAATCAGCCATCTTTTTAATAGAATGGGTTCGGATTTCTAATTAAGCTGGAGATTAGTTAGCTAATATAAAGGATGTTTTAAACAAATGAGTATCCAGGTTTGAAGCTCCAAAACGTAAAAAGGTGATGTGCATGGAGAAATATTGTTAATTTAAAATGTTTTTCCTCCAGAAAAAAATCATTAATTTTAAAGAAATATCTCAACCAAAAGCAAAATTTAAGGAAAAGACCTCATTTAATGAAGCAGATCACATTTATTCCCAAACCAAGATATAGCCATGATCATTTTATATTCATTTATGCAAGAGATTTTCATATACTTAGACAAATATCCAAATATATTGCTTTATTTCAAGCCAGAAAGTGTTCGTCTTATTAATTTGACTTACGCCAATATGGTTTTTAAGGGTTAGAGCTTGATCTAGAATGTGAATTTTTATATTTAAGTAAAAAGAATAATTTGCATTTGTTTTCTCTTTCTACTATTTTGAGGAAAAACAAAGATCTGGGACAAACTAGTCAATTTATTCTGATTTCAATTGCTTCCTGAATTCTTCTCTAGGAATACAGTGTAAATAAATCTAGTTTTCCAAATTCAGACAGATAGGTATATATGTCAATATATCCTGTTAATAGGTACCTGAGTAGATAGATAGATGGTAGATTATGAAAATATCGAAGCAATTAAAAGAAGGTAATTTAGAATTTAATGATTTAAGTCTGGAACACAAAAATGCAAAGGCTTTGCTTTTTCATGTATGTATTTTATCTATTTGTCTTTCTGTCTCTTTTAAAATTTATTTTGTTTTCATTCATGTTTCTGAGGCTTGCTACATAAATGTATGTGACTGCCACCAAAAGCCAGAAGGAATCAGATCCCTAAATCAGGGGTTATAGGTGGATGTGAGCATACTAATATAGGTAGCTAGGAATTGAATTTTAATCTTCTAGAAGAACAGTGAACACTATTAAACTCTGAGAACATTCTGCTGGTCCTCCTTGTGTTTAATTAATTGTCAAATAACTATTATCTTTCCCAGTAAATTTAACGGGAAAAAAGATACCAGAAAAAAGAATGTAGTCAGTGTATTCTCCTGCTACCTGTCAAGATAAAAAAGCCTTACTATTACTTATCTGAGACTTGATTTGTCTTAACATAAATTTATACATTTAAAAAATATGAATAGGGAAAACAATGATTCTGTCTTTGACTTTCATAACTTATTCTCTTACGAATCTCAAGGTCACTAGGAGAAGAATGACTCTTAAACATAAGAACCTGGATGGAAGAGATGACTTCAAGAAAATAGATGCTTGACACTTGACACTCATGGTGAAAGTAGAAAGCATATTTCCATAGTTAGCAGTCTGACCCTATGGCTATGTTTATCAATAATAAATAAATAAATAAATAAATAAATAAATAAATAAAACTTTTTTTCTTTTAGAAAAAGAATATGTACTTGCCTGAGATACTAATTGCACTTGAAAGGAATTATATTTTGTTGTATTTCTTTTGTTGACAGTAATATAAAACATAAATTAGAATATTTGAACAACAGTACAATGTCATGGTTTACGACAAATCCTTAATGATGGTTATGTTTAAAAAACTATGCTCTTTTTCACATCAAAATAAAGATTTCCCAAAACTGTTCCAAATAATAATATATTAAAACCTAAACTATGATTTGGTTTGTTATTTAAAAACACAATTTTTTAAACTGTAAGTTAATTATAGTGAAGCAATACTGAGGATATAAGAAATTATCCCATGCCAGGAAAAAATAAAATACCATTAGCTTTAAAACAGTTAATATTAAAACAAAAAAATGTTCCAATTTTAGTTATTATTCACTTATATAAAGGAACTGAAAGTATCAGGAATTCAATTTAACAATTAAAAAGGGCACTCATTTTAACAGAATTCAAACTAGGAAGTAAAATGAATTTACATTGTTTGAACTACTCAAATCATTTTTATCAGGCTATGTCCCTAAAGTAGGATAATTTAATCTAAAAAGGTTGGAATATTGACTGAGGTATAGCTCTCTAGGTACTTCCCAGACAAATGAACCAGATTAAAATAAAACCTGTCCTGTGTGATTCACTCTGTATGGATATTTATATTTAGGTTTCTTCTCTTAGGATAGTAGCTTATGTGTAGGATACTCTTATTGGCTATACTAAGTAATTTACAACACAGAAGGTCAATTGATAAATATCATGAGTTGTTTCTGTATTTTGATGATATACTTGTCAAATTTCACTTTGGTAGTAGGAGAAGGCAATTGTTAGTGGATTGGACCAAGTACCAGAAAATTAGCCTTGAGCAAATTGCATAGTAACCCTTGGTGTGAAGATTTTATCTACAAAGCCCGGTGACTGCATGACCTACCTGCACACAGAGTGACCACTTAATGACTTCCTGTGTCTAAAATACTCAGTAAAGAATTGATAGGCATACATGACAGCTTTGGTTTTGGGGGGATGGTTCTTTTTCTGTTTATAGAGATCCTCATCACCCTTAAGATAAGCAATCTTGTCAAGTTTCTCATTAATTCAAACCTTTCTTATTTTGTTAAAATAAAAGATAACAAGTGATATGTTAATCAAAACAAATTATCTGATTAATAATTCATATTAAAACAGCACAAGTAAATACCTGCAGGGCCATTCAAGCATTCATTATGATTGTCTTCATTAATCACAGGAACTGATTGTGATTCATTCAATAAGCAATTTATTATCTTTCTTATTGTTGGTCTTAGAGTAGAAAGTTAATGTTAGCAGCAACTGTTACTTCTGCCTTTGAATTGCATGAACCCAGCAAACTACTTCCCTGACAAAGTGCTGGGTAGAATCAGAGACAATGGAGTTAGAAAGTGCGCCAGACATAACAGGCGTATCAAATGTGTCAGAATAAAATACAGTTGTTGGATGAGAGACCTAGAGCATAGAGCCTCCTAACTTCTAAACTCTAAACTAAATTGCAAGATTAGGAATCTTACAGCATTATATATTAGATTAAAATAATTAGATTATATATTATTAGATATTAGATTAAATAATTAGGTTAAAAGTTAAATAATCAGATAAATACAAGATAGATATGATCTTTAATTGTGAGACAACATGAGGAAATCCCCCTTTAAAGTCAGAGGGAATCAAGGGAAGGAATGCAAGGAAGATAAGATAAACATAATGGCTATTTGGTGGTCAAATAGAAACTTAATACTATAGAAGCTTCCAAAAATATATACATATATAAAGGCAGTTTATATAAAATTGCTTAAAATACAATAACAAAAACTGACCAACCAACCAAACAAACAAACAAAAAGAAAGTCAGAGAAGGGAACCCCAACAAGATACTTATTGTCAAATGAAGCTTCTAGAATAGAAATGGGTTGCATCCAATAAAATATTTTGGTCAAAGGAGTCCCATAGGAATCCCCAGACAACGAAGTCTATTACCAGGCATATCAGTGGCTCAACACAAACTACAACACTGTTCTATTGTGCTAAAGACAACACCTACACAAATTATTCAATACAAAGAAGTTGAACTGGAGCCTATCTGGAGCCTTCAGCACTAGAGTAATATTCATGGTACTCTGCATGTAACTGAAGCAGAAACATAGACATGAACAGAGCTACACATTCTGCAACTTATAATAAAGATTTGCTTGAGAGATACTCTGGTAAGAAGTTTGTGGGATTAATCATCAGTGTCTGATTTGATTTCATCAGAGAACCCATCTCTGCTGCTGCAGTGCTGGCCAAGGACCAGAGAATAGATAGCCTAAGATCCTATATAGAAACAAAATACCACTTTTATGCTAAAGAAACATATCAATACATTGATGCCTAACGTCATTCAGCAAAAGTTATAGATTCAGCCCTTGCCTCCTCCTGCAGGAGATAGGAATAAATATAGAGACCACAGGCAAATAAAATTCCAGAATGTGTGTGAGTCATGGGAATACTTAGATCCAAAGAAGGATGCCTCCATCAAATCCTTCTCAGGGCTCCAGGAACTCTGCAGAAGAGTAGGGTGGAAGACGCTAGAGTCAGGTGGGATGAATGATACCAAGAAAACGAGGATTTCTAGAAACAACAAGGCTGACTCAAATGTGAACTCACAAAGAATAAGACAGCATGCACAGAACTGCATGGTTTGTAACCGCTGGGGTCCTAGAGGTGAGAAGAGAAATGGATATACACACCCCACCATAAAAAGGAAACTATCTTCAATTTATAGCAACTTCAAAATGGGAATTTTGTTTTCTCCAATGGAGTCTCACTGGGAAAAAACAAACTATAGTTAAAGGCAGTCCTTATGCCTAAGAGCATATAGAAAAAAAAACAAAACAATTCCATGGAATCTTTCATGTTTATTTGTCTCATAATGTTGTTAATCCCATGAGTCATTGGCACATATATTAGGGATTACAGGTTTGTGTTTTTTATGGTATTGCTGTGTTGTGGTTAGCCCTGGGGCTAATTATATTTTATGTTAATTTCATTCTCCTGTGAGTGGCTACAAACACTCAGGTGATTTCCTGTAAAACCTGCTCCAACCTTAATTATTAAAGTAAAGGAGAGCTGATGATTGCGCAGATAAAAACAAATTTGGAGCAGAAGGTAGAAAGGAGGGAGAAGAAGGAGAGAATGCAGGAGGGAGAGGACTCAGAGGAAGAGGAAAACAAAGAAAAGCAGAGCAGAAGCACATGGCCTGGAGAAAAATCGCAAGTTCTAAGGGGTCTCATAGCCGTGGAAGATGATAATGTAGCCATAGATCTGCCCAATCTAGGTGCACAGCTTGTATTCATATTATTTGACTTGTGTTTTTATTGCTGGGGCATATTTGGGTTGGAGAAATTTACTGCAACATTCCTGTATGGATGAACATGGTTGTTCCTGTGTCTTATGAGGTTTTTGTGCCTTTCTTTGGCCTTTTTTCTTGTTTTCATACAATATATTGTTTTTATACAGAGGGTAAAATGAGTGTATGTAAAATTTACATACACTTAACTTACAGCGTACCTGACAGTTAGAATCCATGGATGTTTGTTGCTCTGAGCCTCAAGCATCATTTTCCTGGAATTGTGCAACTTCTAAATGGGTATTCAGCTTTCTTGATAAAGGCATAGAAAAGTCTGGTGTTAGACTCTCAAATAGAAAAATAGAAGGATGGAAGGGCTTTTGGGAAACAGCTTTTGGTGTGCTTTGCCATTGACTGCTATCAAAAGAAGAAAAATGAGAAGGAAGTTTTATCTTTGAGTGGAAAGAACCTGGATGTCTTTATGAGTGAAACAAACATATGCTTTGAAGGAGTATAATGTGTCACATTGTAAGTAATAATTTCAGGAGTAATGAAATATCAGGTCATTCAAAGAAAAATTAAAACTTATATGTTTATGCATGGTAACTTTTACATTAATACCGAGAAATATATAAATGTACTGATAGCATTAATTGTGTACTTTGTAGATTTGAGTTATTATTGCATCAGAAACTATTTTAAGACATTTATTTATGTGTATACCTGTGTGTGTTGCTTATGTGTGGTTTTCAGAGAACAACTTGCAGAACTCAGTTTTCTCCTTCTATCATGTGGGTCCAGGAAATCTCAAATGTCAAAAATTTATAATTATTTAGTGATTGTTTTCTACCGAGGAAAGTTAATTATCTAAAGGCTTCTAAAATATCTGGAAGCCTAATACAGTGCCTACTTATTATTTTATTATATAAACATTACTCATAATAAATTGGAAATCACTACCAAAAATTCAATTAATAAAAGTATTGGAGAAAATTACAACTTACACCCCCCTAAAAAACAAGCCAAAAGTATGGCCCACTGGGTTAGGTTATATAGTTTTTAAATGATATGCTATTATAAATGTACATGGAAGATTCTGAAGCCTTTCAGAAAACTACTGTCCAGACAGAAACATCTGAAACAAGATCTCAACCTGTAACGAGTAGTAAAACTTTCTGCAGCCCTTCCATCATCTATGTAGCAGCAGGTTTGTAGCTTGGCCTTCATATGGGCTCCGAACTACTGGAGCAGAGCTATCATAAAAGCTGTTTGCTGTATATGGGATATGTTATTCTAGCTGGCCTCAGTGGGAGAGGAAACCCTAGCCTCTTACAGACTTGAAGTGTCAGGGTGGGGGATACTGGGGTGGACACATGCTCTGAGGAGAAGACGAGGAAGGAGGGGAAAATTGTGGTGGGAAGGGTGAGTGGAAGGTGGGCAGTGATCAGGATGTAAAGTGAATAAGTTAGAAAAAATTAAATCAAATTAAAAATAAAAACTACTTCACCCAGGATAAGAGAATATTCAGTTTTAAGCAGAGTACTTTAAAGTCTAGAATCATCCCCCACTTCAGGGAAAAAATGTGTTCTCATTTTATTTTATAAGAACAACACTAAAATTACTCCTTAGAAAAAAAGAAAAATTGAAAATATGCATTAAGTGCTGGAAAGACTGGAAAAACATTGTTTCCTCACACATCTCAGCCTCTAGTTTGTAATGATGAAAAAGTCTGTAATCAATCTGAAAAGTTTCTACAAACAACACACACAAAAGAAGGCTTTCCTGAGCTTAGCCCCAGGCCATGCCCTTTCTGTTGCAGCCAAGCAGGAAGAGGGTAGGGTTGGGCCAAGATTTGGTCTTGCCAAAGAATGGAGTTGCTTTCTATAACAACATATACCTGTCTTGACATTAAGGTACTCTGAGGCCAGAAGCTGCAGGCCTCGGGATCTATTGAAGTTGTTCCCTACTCCAGGTGATTAGGTAAAGGATTTATTGCTATTGCTCCCTTCTCTTGCCAAATACCCAAAAGCCTTACTGGCTAGACTAGTTAACTCTTTGCGAATGAGAAATGAAAAATAGAAAACTATCAAAATTTTTTACACAGGCAAATGCACAAAAACATATACATTTATACACAATTTACATTTTCATTCACATTTTCATTTATACATTAATACATTCACATTTTTGTTGGACCCAGCCACTTGTCTCATACACTCCACAAGTATTCATTCACTCATACCTATACACATACACATACACATACACATACACATACACATACACATACACATACACATACACATACACACATACATGTAGATAAACAGACATATACTTTGCATGGATGGACTGATGGATAGATAGAGCAGAGCCCCTGCAGCCAAATCATCAAAGCAACAACTTTATTTCTTTATCTCAGAGATAAAATGTTGCATAAAATGAGAGTTACAGAACAATGTTGATATTAAGTTCAAAGCAGTGTTTCATTCTAGTATACTCATTATAAGTACAAAGCAACAGTTTTTACATTGCCTTGTCTTATCATAGTGCATACTTGTGGCTTTATCCTTGGACCTAAATGCTTTTCCCTGAACACAAATTTGTTCAAATCCTATTTCTCTATTATGTGTAATTATGAAAGCTCAATGTGTTTCTTATCATGTGGCCTCTACTTACTATTTGAGGAATGGGCACATTCTATTCTTGATTCAAGTTTCATTACATCTTTCTAGCAAAGCAACTCAGACCATATCTTAAAACTTTCTTCCTAAAATTATTTAAATAAAATCAGGAATTCTATAGAATCATTAATTCAACTAATCAGCAGTAATTCATGGAAGTACAGTTTTATGTTGATCTGTAGGAAATCTGATAGTAGGGTGGTCTAATGCCCAGGGATAATTATATTAATTTAATAATGACAGTAAAGACACATCAGCTGCAAGAAGCAATCCTGAGATGAAGTCTCTTTGGGAACTTGTCATTGAACTCAGCCATCACAGTCCATGCAAAAATAGTGGACCACCCCAGGAAAGTCACCTACTAGCATTAGCCTATCTTAAATGGCTCCCAATAGATGGCCACTTCAAACAAACATTACAGTAGATTCTCCTGAATGCTGTTAGTAAAAGGTAGAGAAAAGATCAATGCCAAGATGGATCTTATACTACTGACTATATTGTCAGTTCTGTAATTTTGATTAGAACTGTTTCCCAATAAAAGGCTCAGATGATAAATGCTTGATTCTCAGATGGATGATAAATGTAATCATTGGACAATGACTGGGTCTTACAAGCCCTGATCTAGTCAGTCATTTGATGGGTTCATTTGATGGCATTTAACAAGTTGGTAGATGCAAAGGATGTCAGATCTTGTTTTTGAAGGCAAGACTAGAGCCTATCTGCTTTATCTATTTCTTCCCCTTATCTGCTCCTGGCTTCCCCAAAATGAGTAGCTTCCATTACCACCCTTCCATTGCTGTGATATTTAACCTGGCCACAGACCCAAAAGCAATGGTATGTTTTGACAACCTATAGGACACACTATGATCATACTCACCCACTGCCTTCTCATACTTTTCCCACATCACTCAACCCAGCAGTGGTACTGATCCTACTATAATTGTTTCTGTTTTACTTCTGCTTGTTTGTTTGTTTGTTGTTTTATTTTGAAACCCACTGATATTAACAAAAACTACCCATATGGACAATGGAGTCCAGGCTACTTCACAATGACTATGGCACTGTAGACATTGAGTCTATTTCCTCCCCTGCTATCAACTACCAACAGTTCCCCAGAGAGGGTCACTAGCCCAATTAGTCCTCTTCTTCCCTTGACTGAATAGCAAACAGCTATTTTCTCTGTGCTGGATCTTTCTCTTGCTTTTTAAAACAACTCTCTGAATAGCTCACCACTTCAGTACCAACAGCCCAGTCTTTTATTTACATATCAATTCAGTCATTGTCTCAGGGTTCCTTTTGATTATGTCCTAAATCAGTATCTCAGGAGTCCCATTAAAAAAAAAAAAAAGATAAAAGCTAGAATATATGTTCTGAAGACCTGGTGCAGACACATGCTACCCATGTGCTTGCTGCTTCCGTCTCTGTGAGTTCATAAGTGATTAATTGATTCAGAGGTCCCTTTTCTCCTGGTGTTTTTCATCACCTCTAGCTTTTACACTCTTTCCATCTCCTCTTCTGTGGGGATCCCTGAACTCTGAAGGACAGGCTTTGATAGTGACTATCTATCGATTTAGAGTCTCCTTAAAATGACTAGCTGTGGGTCTCTGTATGTTCCCATCTGCTGCTGGAGGAAGCTTCCCTAATGATGATTGAATAAGGCACTAATCTGTGACTTTGTCAAAATATCATTAGGAGTCCCATATATGTACAAATTTATATGTGTGTATACATAATGTATATATATGTATGTGTATGTATGTATATGTATATGTATATGTATGTTTGTGTGTGTGTATGTGTATATGTATGAGCACACACACACACACACACATATATATACACATATATATACACACACACATATATATATATATATATATATAGAGAGAGAGAGAGAGAGAGAGAGAGCATATCCTATAGCAGAATACCATTAGGAGTCTTATATATGTATATATGTATATATGTATACAAATATTTTCATACATGTATGTATTTAAATATACATATATACACCCATAAACCTATACACCCACATATATATATATATATATATATATATGTGTGTGTGTGTGTGTGTGTGTGTATATATACCCTAATGATATGTATACACATATAATATATACATATTTTATATTATAGCAGAATATAATTAGTAGCCAAATATATGGATACATGTACACATCCATATACACATATACATACATAAATCTCCTAATGATACTTTGCTATATAATATGAAATATATATATATATATATATATATATATATATATATATATATATATGTATGTATATATATATCAGTAGTATTTGGTTTTACTCTAGGTCTCAGGGCTACCTAATCTAGGAAAATACTGGCACAGAACTTGTTGGAATTACCAACCAATTACTAAAATGACTAAAGACCCTCTTCACAAGATGGAACCTGATTAATATTCTCTACTGAATAAATGAGCAAATTCAAGCCAAATTAAAGTACATAAATGCAGGTACATCAGGAAGGCCTTGTTAGGTAGGTTCACTGATTCCAAACAATGAGACAAGGGAAGTTGCCAAGGGGAGGAAGACAGAGTGAAGTGGGAAGAGAAAGAGATAAAAACATGCTCATGCTGCATGACAGAAAATGCAGAGGGAATGAGAGAAAGGAGAGAGAGAGACCAAATTGTATGGATTATAAATGGAAGAGCTTCCACATGAGGGGAGGCCCAGCCACTTGACTGGAAGGTTCAAGGCAGAAGGAAGGGCATGTCGGCCATGCCCTGCAAGAAGTGAAGACTGAGGGATGCTGGAGGAACCTAGAGGTCTGCTTTGGTATGAAAACTATACACCTCAGCATTTGTCCTTGTTCTGAATCCTAACAGAACCTATACTTAACCCACCTTCTGTGACTAAAAATGAGATAATAAATAGCCCAGAGACCTATGGTTAAATAATTTTTAACCATCTGTATGGTACTGCTAATAACTCCTTTTTGATTTAAGGAACATTTGACATATTATTCCATGTCCTTTTTGTTATTGTTGTTGTTCTTACAATAGTGCCACATCTCATTTAAGATATGATGCATGCATCTAATATGTCAACAAAATATACTCGGTTTTTCATTTTGTCATTTTATTGAAACTAGACTGTTTTCTCATATAATATATCCTGATTATAGTTTTCATTCCCTCTATTTATCACACTTCCTCCACAACCCCATCTGTTCAGATCCACTAACTGTCTGAAAATTCATAGACAAACAAAAAATACCAAAAGAAACAAAAGGTACACACACATATTTTTCTATTATCTGGTGTTCAATGATATCTGGGCAAAGGAATTAACCTAAGGTTTTGTTAGTATATCCAGTGTCATTTCACTAGGGGAAACTAATTCTGCCTTTGCTTTAGTTCATATCTGTTTTGTTTTTGTTTTTTATGTTTTTTTTTATTTTCCTTTAAAAAATGAAGAGAGAGAGAGAGAACCATGATTTTGGGTGTGAATGAGGTGAGATTATTGGGAGACCTGGAGGTAAGGGAAGAATATGATCAAAATTTATTGTTTGAAAGCAGATTTAAATATAAAATTTAAAACATAGAAAAGGTTCAGTCGTAGATGTTGGAATCCTGCGTTTATCTTCTTTACAAGACAGAAGATTCTTGAAGACAGTTAAAATAATATTTGATTGCTTTCTTGTTACTACATTCGCTTGGTGATAAATAGTAACCTCTTAGTAAATATTTAACGCTTCTTAATGAAATGGTGAACAGGCAATATGAGAAGTAGACACTCTAATAGAAAATATGGAGAAAGAACTCGGAAATGATTGGCATGCTTACCCAATACACGTTCTCTCTATATTAATAAACTAAGATAACCACCATGAAAATTAAGATAATGTAACAGGATCTGTAACATAGCTCTAGCTGTCCTTGGAGAGATTTCCTATGTAGGCCAGGCTGGACTCAAATTATCAAGATCTGTCTTTGCTTCTGCCTCTGTCTCTGCCTCTGTGTCTGCCTCCTCTGCTTCCTCTGCCTCCTCTGCTTCCTCTGCCTCCTCTGCCTCTTCTACCCCGGTCTCTCCATCCAAAGTACTGGAATTAAAGCCATTCACTACCACATCTGGTAAAATGGGTTGTTGTCTGTATATGAAATTGGAAAAGATACAATTTTTAGATAGTTGTGCCAACCTAAACACAGTAAAAAGTATTTGAGAGACTCAAATTTTCTAGCTAACATTGGTTACTAACAATGTATTTTGCTCTAACCAAACATCGTTAGTCTAGGTACTGGATAATTCCTTGCCTTTTACAAGGACATAGAACATTAAAGTCCACAGTACTCTTGGTTTTCTAGTAAACATTTTTATTTCTATTTATGTAAGAGTTATTTTAGTAGAAAAATGATTTCTTAACCATCTCTGTTGTTTCTAAATTTTAATGGGATATCTTTTCAAATTCCAAAGTCTATGTTTATAGATATTTGCAAAATAAGCTTTTTTAACCTTTATTATTTCAGACAAATGAAAGACTGCATCCTAGGAGTTCTTCAAGTCATTTATGTGTGAAGTGGCCTGATAATCTCAGTTTGATATATTCCCAAGATACTAAAATACTTTACAATCATACTAAGTATAGTTCAACTTTGATTTGTTCTTTGACCCTGTCAGATTTCTGAGCTACTACATATGGGTAAGAATAAGACTCCTGCTCAGTACACCATAATCACTTGGTATTTATTTTTAACTTTTTGACAAATTTAACAATCTCTTCTTTATTTTATCCCAGTCTCCCTTTATCTTATCAAATACAGCTTAAGTTAAATGAAAACTTTCTGTATTGGGTAGAGAAGTCATTCATCAGAACCGCTCATTCCATTTCCATTTCTCAAGCTGGGTCAGTATACACATTTATAGCTTTTATTTCGACTTATAGAAAGTGTTATTTCTCAGGTCTTCAGCCTATCTCATCACTCCATTCCTGGTAAGCTTGAGTTTCTCTCTTACAACTGTTGTTTGTCAAAAGAGTTTGTTTTTATTTTGCTACATCATCCTCAATTTCCAAGACTGCTCCTTCTATTTTCACCATCCTCTGACAACTACCATGCCATTCCAGAACATATAGGCATAAAATAACTACAGTTTACTATTTTCATGATTTTTTACAGTAACATATACATCTCTTATGTGCCTGTAGTTGGTGAAGACTGGTAAGAACACACTAAAGGAAGAAAAGAGAGTCTAGAGGATTAAATGCTTTCCTTGTAAAAATTTTAGTTTTATACAATCTCTGATCATGATCATAAATATTTTAATTGGCATATGTGTTATATGTAAAAATGTGAAAGAGGTGTTTGATTTTGACTGTTGCTTTGCATTTAAATCTTTGTAGAGCTCACACCATTCCAGTGACACATGTCTCTTTATAGCATTCAGTGATGTTCAGCTTAAACTGCATCATCATTTTAAAAAAACTTGTTTGGGATACAAAAACACTCATAGATCTAGAACAGTGGTTCTCAACCTCTGGGTGGCAACCCCTACTTGGATTACATATCAGATATTGTACAATTCATAAGAGTAGGAAAATTGCAGTTAGGACAGCACAAAATAATTTCATGGTGTGGATATAACCACAACACAAGGAAATGGACATAGGTGTCACAGTATTAGATAGGTTGAGAAACGCTTATCTAAGTAATTTTATTCTGTGTGAACAATACATTTGAGGAGTATCTGTTCTATTTTCCTGAAGATTCTGCCCAGGTTGACACATTATCCATCTGGTAACAATATATTCCGATGCCTATACATCAGTACCATTATTCTTTCCCACTTATAGAACCAGGGAACAGCCTGGTGACACAAGATATCCTTTAATATATTAGTGTGCTTTTTCATGACTTCTATTATTTCTTTTAAACACCTCAGTAGAATAGTTTAATTGACTTAAAACAGTTCCAAGGTCAGGAATTTTTCAACAAGTGTGAGAATCATTGTACTATGGGTCCTCTTTTCAGAGAAGAAGACTGGAACAGATAGTTTGAGGAAAAGAAAGAAAAATATCCTTCCTGCTCATGACAATGAACTACAAAGTGTGGCTGACTTGAGAACCTATTTTCTGTCATGTAGTCTTTTATACAATAGATTTTAGTGGTGAGAAAACTAAAGCAAAATCTCAACTTTTTTTTTCAGATATAATTATATATTGGGTCTTCAAGATAGTGCAATACTATAAACTTTGTTCTTAGGTGTAGGATAAAATAAAAAGTAAAGAGAAAAACACCATGTATTCAAATTCTTGTTTCATTTTCATCGTTGATGGTGATAAAACAGTTTTGCCTTAAAGTCAAATTGCCTATTAAATTTATGGATGAGTAAGAGTTGTCAATATGTCTCTAAAATTAAAAATATATTTCAGTTAATATATATATTATATATTATAACTACATACAAATATATATATATTATATAGTTTTATATACAAAAAATTGTACAAATTATATTTTAAAATATTTATTGCATAATATGAATTCATATAAGTGTATACAATGCATATTATACTATCTACATATGCATATATTAATATATATATATATCAAGAGCATGTTTACTTTTCCAAAATTAATTAGAGCTTTTTCCTGACCATAATAAATGATTTATTTGGGGTAATAATTTATGAGTTCTTATTTGAAATCTATGTCCTTCCTTGATTATCCTCTTTCAACCCTTGTGTCCCCATACTCCCTCTCAAATTCATGACATCTTCTTTAATTATCATTACAGACACATATGCACATGTATTTGTGTGTATAAACACAGCCTACAGAGTCCATCTGGTGTTGCTCATATGTGTGTATGTTTAAGCCTCACTGCTTTATGATAATTTGAAAAACCTCACAGACAAACTTCATAGCCTTGGCATTTTGCAGATGGTAAGAAAACACAGTATTACATGTACATTAAATACATAAAAGCGTCAGTCCATTTTTCCATTTACTTAGATTAAAACAAAAGATTTACAAATTTGAATGTAAAGTACACACATAAACACTTGAGAGGGAACATAATGACAGCACAGAAATATATAGGGAGAAACAATAGTCAGATAGTCTCCTGCCTTCCTAAAATAAATAATGTGAAAAGCATAAATTTTAAGATAATGAACGGAAAATATAACATAAGTCACTGTATTTCATTTGATTATAAAACATTCTGAAATGAATTGCTTTAAGTGGTTCATGCTTGTTTCATGTATATCCATGAGTTTCTCAGTATTTAAATTAATGTGAGACAGCATCAGCAATGACTTTCAGATGAATGTGGCTCAGTGCTCTACCAATTATTTTAGAGGCTTTACATCCTTGCATAAACTAGGAGCTCAAATTTGCTGGTTTTGACCTCCTCATAACTTTATTTAGTGCTTTGATTGGTAAATGTAAATTGTTGAGCTTTCAAAGCCAACAAGAATAAATTGTTCTGAACAAAATGTTTTATAATTTTTATGTCTGAGTAATTTCCCTAGAATTACATTGTTCACACACTGCCCCATCCTTGCTATAATATTGATGCAGCACACTTCATTATTATCTTTCTAGTACACTGATACCATACATTTACTTTCTTAAGAAATCAACAATGAAAGAAACATATGCTGCACTCTTGAGACTGTGGGAATATAGCACTGAAGACATCAGAGTGACAAAGGAAGCCATAGATCTTCAGAAATGCACTGGTCTGAGCAGAATAAAATATCACCTTTAGAAGGTCACAAACATAATATAATCTTACTGGCTCCCTTTTCCATCAAAATCACATAACTATACACCCCGCCCCTTAATCCAAAGCTGTTAGTACATTTCAGGATCTCCAGAAAGTAGTAGGTCTATCAGCTACAATAATTTCCCTATACATACCTGAAGTCCATGTATCAGTATTTTCCTTTCTTTGAAGTCTGTTTTTTGTTTGTTAACTAATATAGCTAGTTCAGTTTTCACTCGTATAGAGTTAACCTGGTTGCATGCCTCCAATTATTTACTTTAAATATAGACTTAACTCATATTTAAACTCATACGGGGAAGAAGAGGGAGAAAGAGAGGGAGAGGGAAAGGGAGACAGAGAGTGAGAGAGACCTAACCACTGAATCCCTTTGGCTCAATGAGTTGCCTTCAAAGGCCACTAGGAGGCAGATTCTGCTGAGACATCTGAACAGAGGCAGAAGCACAGCATGCACGTGGTATAGGGGCAACTGTGACTCAACTTAGTTTTTGCACACATTTTGAAGGCTCAGGTAGAAAGTCCTGACTGGAAAGTCTGCCTACTCTGAGGCTAGTACTGAGCAGCCCTGGAATGCACAGAAATTGGGATAAAATTTCCAAAAGTTATCGCAAAATCAATGTATGGCTAATTAAAAATGTGTATGCTAAATATGACTCTGTATGCTTCTGTCACTACTAAATGACAATTCTGTGACTGTAAATAAATAAATAAATAATATTCATACTTTTTGTAAATATGCTAAAAAATAGTATTATTTGGTTTTGTATTTATAACCAGGGGTAGTTAATAAAAGTTCACTGTATTAAATAAGCCTATTATATTTTTGAGTAAAAAAATGTATTGCTTTATCATTATTAACATTTGTTATTGTACATCAAAATTACATGAGCATAATGAAACATGGATGTTTCAAACACCAGCTATGTTCTCAGGCAACTCAGTCTTTAGCATGGAATAGAATACAAACCCTCTTTGCTTATTAGCTCATGACATGATGGCTGGTAGAGAAATCACGAGCAAGGATGGCAGCGCAGTTGTACACACAGACCAGTTCTGAATCTAATCCTCTGTTAGGCAGAATGGCTAATCTACGGGGACATTAATGCACTCATTTGTGCCATTGGTGTTGGCCAGTCAGTTCAGTTTTGTTGTGTGCTGCAGGACAGACCATCATTTTGTAACAGTGTGACTTCTTGTTCTCTGAGTCAGGTAGAAGAACAGATGAAAAGAAAGGATGTTCTAGTTACTGGATCGTTGCTGGGTAGAAGTGCCAATTCTTACTTGTTGGGAGCCGCCCCCACATTCGCCGTCACAAGATGGCGCTGACATCCTGTGTTCTAAGTGGTAAACAAATAATCTGCGCATGTGCCAAGGGTATTTTTCCACTACATGTACTCTGCCTTTCCCGTGACGTCAACTCGGCCATGGGCTGCAGCCAATCAGGGAGTGATGCGTCCTAGGCGAAGGATAATTCTCCTTAAAGGGGACGGGGTTTCCGCCATTCTCTCTCTTGCTCTGCGCTCTGGCGCTCTGACGCTCTGGCGCTCTGGCTCCTAAAGATGTAAGCGGGGGGCCTTTCGTTTTTGGGGCTTGGGGCTTGCGCTCCTGGCTCCTGAAGATGTAAGCAATAAAGTTTTGCCGCAGAAGATTCTGGTTTGTTGTGTTCTTCCTGGCCGGTCGTGAGAACGCGTTTAAGAGTTGGTGCCGAGAACCCGGGACGAGAAAATCCGGGACGAGAAAATCCGGGAAGAAAAAAAACCCGGGACGAGAAAATACAAGAAAACTCGGGACGGGAGTTAACCATCACCGGCGCAAGGAAGATCCCTCATTCCGGAACCAGAACTGCGGGTCATGGTAACGAAGGTTCCCGTAAAACAGACTGTTGAGAAGGATTCAACTGCATGAATTCAGAACTCTTCAGCTGGGGAACAGGAGTACCAGTGAGTACAGCTTTACAAGGTAAGTCTGGTCTTGAACTTTCTAACGAAATTCAAGACAGTCTATCAGAAGTAAAGTGGAAAATAGCTTTACAAGGTACGCCTGGCCTTGAACTTTCTAACGAAATTCAAGACAGTCTATCAGAAGTAAAGTGGAAAATAGCTTTACAAGGTATGTTTGGCCTTGAACTTTCTCTAGTGTTAGAAGCCCTTTTGTTCCTTTTCACATGTTATCAAGTGGTTAAGGCAGGGCAGATTCTGGATGAAATTCAGGACAATCTATCAGAAGTAAAGCGGGGAGAGAGAATAGGAGCAAAGAGAAAATATGGTACACAAAATAAGTATACAGGCCTTTCCAAGGGTCTTGAACCCGAGGAAAAGTTAAGGTCAGGTAAGAATACCTGGGGAGAGATTGGAAAGAAGGAGAAGGAAAAAGAAAAGAAAAAAGATCAATCAGCGGAGGTTTCTAGGAGAAGGAGCCTATACTCATCACTAGGTGAGTTCAAGGAGCCAGTTTTTAATAGTTCTGAATCAGATGAAAAGGCTATTAGGGCCTGGAAGGCGCTCTCCCGAGCAGGTAAAGCCACTGGACAATTAACAAAGATCGTCCAGGGACCTCAGGAGCCCTTCTCAGATTTTGTGGCCAGAGAGACAGAGGCAGGCTCTTGCAGCCTACAAGGTCTTATTGTCCACCCTGGAGTTGTAGATCAAGATTGTAAAGGGGAACTTCAGGTTCTCTGTTCTTGTCCTCAAGTTGTCTTTTCTATATCACAAGGGGACAGAATAGCTCAACTAATAATTTTGCCAAGCCTACATGGCTGTTTTCCTTCCTCTGGTATTCCTTGAGCTGCCAGAGGGATTGGTTCTACTGAAAGTGATTCTGATTACTTAATAATGCCTTTAGATTGTTGTCAAATTTTATCTACTCATGTAGGGGTAAACCCTCGTGGCATCAGGCCATTACAGGTCTGGCAAATGGATGTCACGCATATTTCCTCCTTTGGGAGAAATCAATATTTACATGTTTCTATTGACACCTGCTCTGGTGTAATGTTTGCCACACCTTTAACAGGAGAAAAAGCCTCACATGTGATTCAACATTGTCTTGAGGCATGGAGTGCTTGGGGGAAACCCAAACTCCTTAAGACTGATAATGGACCAGTTTATACATCTCAAAAATTCCAGCAGTTCTGCCGTCAGATGGACGTGACCCACCTGACTGGACTTCCATACAACCCTCAAAGACAGGGTATTGTTGAGCGTGCGCATTGCACCCTCAAAGCCTATCTTATAAAACAGAAGAGGGGAATTGAGGAGACTCTACCCCGAGTACCAAGAGTGTCTGTGTCTATGGCACTCTTTACACTCAATTTTTTAAATATTGATGTTCATGGCCATACTGCGGCTGAACGTCATTGTTCAGAGCCAGATAGGCCCAATGAGATGGTTAAATGGAAAAATGTCCTTGATAATAAATGGTATGGCCCGGATCCTATTTTGATAAGATCCAGGGGAGCTATCTGTGTTTTCCCACAGAATGAAGACAACCCATTTTGGATACCAGAAAGACTCACCCGAAAAATCCAGACTGACCAAGGGAATACTGATGTCCCTCGTCTTGGTGATGTCCAGGGCGTCAATAACAAAGAGAGAGCAGCGTTGGGAAATAATGTCGAAATTTACACTCCTAATGACGGTGATGTATAATGCTCAAGTATTCCCCTGCTTTTTTACCACTAACTAGGAACTGGGTTTGGCCTTGATTCAGACAGCCTTGGCTCTGTCTGGACAGGTCCAGACGACTGACACCATTAACACTTTGTCAGCCTCAGTGACTACAGTCATAGATAAACAGGCCTCAGCTAATGTCAAGATACAGGGTGGTCTCATGCTGGTTAATCAACTCATAGATCTTGTCCAGAAACAACTAGATGTATTATGGCAAATAGCTCAGCTGGGATGTGAACAAAAGTTTCCGGGATTGTGTGTTACTTCCATTCAGTATGAGAAATTTACTAGGGCAGCTAATTTGTCAAAAAGTCTTTTTCAGTATATGTTACAGAATTGGACGGCTGAATTTGAACAGATCCTTCGGGAATTGAGACTTCAGGTCAACTCCACGCGCTTGGACCTGTCCCTGACCAAAGGATTACCCAATTGGATCTCCTCAACATTTCCCTTCTTTAAAGAATGGGTGGGATTGATATTATTTGGAGATATACTTTGCTGTGGATTAGTGTTGCTTCTTTGGTTGGTCTGTAAGCTTAAGGCCCAAACTAGGAGAGACAAGGTGGTTATTGCCCAGGCACTTGCAGCTCTAGAACATGGTGCTTCCCCTGATATATCTATGCTTAGGCAATAGGTCGCTGGCCACTCAGCTCTTGCACCCCACGAGGCTAGTCTCATTGCACGGGATAGAGTGAGTGTGCTTCAGCAGCCCGAGAGAGTTGCACGGCTAAGCACTGCAGTAGAAGGGCTCTGCGGCATATATGAGCCTATTCTAGGGAGACATGTCATCTTTCAAGAAGGTTGAGTGTCCAAGTGTCCTTCTCTCCAAGCAAAACGACACGGGAGCAGGTCAGGGTTGCTCTGGGTAAAAGCCTGTGAGCCTAAGAGCTAATCCTGTACATGGCTCCTTTACCTGCACACTGGGGATTTGACCTCTATCTCCACTCTCATTAATATGGGTGGCCTATTGCTCTTATTAAAAGGAAAGGGGGAGATGTTGGGAGCCGCCCCCACATTCGCCGTCACAAGATGGCGCTGACATCCTGTGTTCTAAGTGGTAAACAAATAATCTGCGCATGTGCCAAGGGTATTTTTCCACTACATTTACTCTGCCTTTCCCGTGACGTCAACTCGGCCATGGGCTGCAGCCAATCAGGGAGTGATGCGTCCTAGGCGAAGGATAATTCTCCTTAAAGGGGACGGGGTTTCCGCCATTCTCTCTCTTGCTCTGCGCTCTGGCGCTCTGACGCTCTGGCGCTCTGGCTCCTAAAGATGTAAGCGGGGGGCCTTTCGTTTTTGGGGCTTGGGGCTTGCGCTCCTGGCTCCTGAAGATGTAAGCAATAAAGTTTTGCCGCAGAAGATTCTGGTTTGTTGTGTTCTTCCTGGCCGGTCGTGAGAACGCGTTTAAGACTTACTAGTTACTATGGGGATGATTTGAGGGAACATTTTGTCTAACTATTAATCATTTTGTTCTGTGGAGTAGAAAAAGTAAAGGGATTCTTGTTTTTCTCTCAGTCCCAGCCGAGGTAGAAGTAGGAAAACAATAAAAGTAAAGATAGCAAGTATGACCCCGTTCAAAAGTGAGTGCTAAAATCACTGACTGAAAACATTGAGAAAATTATTTTACGTTAAATTTTTAACACTAAATGAGCACCAGCACAAGAGTGGAGAAGTGGACTGCATGTTCTTCTTTCTTAGCTATAAAAATATATGCATATATGTGCACATATTGTATACTCATATGTTATGGTTTGAACATACTTAGCCCAGGGAGTGGCCCTTTTAGGAGGTGGGGCCTTGTTCTAGTAGGTGTGGCCTTGTTGGAGAAAGTGTGTCACTGTGGGCATGGGCTATGAGACCCACCTCCTAGCCACAAGGGTGACAATCTTTTCCTTTTTGCCTTTGGACCAAGATGTTGAACTCTCAGGTCATCCAGCAACATGTCTGACTGGATTCTGCTATACTTCCCACCATGATTATAATGGATTGAGCCTCAGAACCTGGAAGCCAACCCTAATTAAATGTCGTCCTTCATAAGAGTTGCCCTCATCACGGTGTCCCTTTACAGCAACAGAAACCCTAACTAAGACACTCACACATACACAGAGAAGCAGAAGGTAACTTCTCGGGAGCCAATTAGGATAGGCTAAAGCTAGCAGGTGACCTTCCTGAAGGTGGCCCACTGTTTTTGCATGGTCTTTGATGGGTGAGCTGGATGACAAGGTCCCAAAGAAACGTCATCTCAGGATTGCTTCATGCAGCTGATATGCTTTCCTGTCATTATTAAATTAACATAATAACGACCCCTGAGCATTAGCCAAACCTACGGATCAGATTTCTTACAGGTCAACATAAAGATGAACTTTCATTAATTAATGCTGTTTAGATGAATTAATGATTCTATAGAATTCCTGATTTAATTAAAATAATTTTAGAAAGAACGTTTTAAGAGAGGGTCTTTGTTGTTTGGCTAGAAAGATATAATGACGTTTTAATCGAGACTAGAATGTGCCCACTCCTCATATAGTAAGTAAAGGCTGCCTGTTAAGAAATACAATGAGCTTTCATAATTACACTAAAAAGAGAAATAGGCTTGGGAAAAAAATTGTGTCCAGGGAAAAATATTTAGGTCCAAGGATATAGCCACAGGTGTGCACTATGATAAGACAAGGACAAGAAACTGTTGACTTGAACTTACAAGGGACATATAGAATGAAACACTTCTTTGAACTTAATTCCAGCATCCATCTGTAACTCCCTTTTTTGTAAAATTTTATCTATGAGGTAATTTTCTAAAGAACTTTTTCTTGCCTAAGAAGGTATAAAAAGACCAGAGAAGCTCTGCTTCATCCACCCATCTATCTATCCATCCATACATACATACATCCAAATGTATATGTCTGTACATATGTGTGTACATATATGTGTATGAATGTAAGCATTCATGAATAGTTTTGGAATGTATGAGACAGGTGGTAGTGTCCAACAAAAATGTGAATGTGTTAATGTGTAAATGAGAATGTGAATGAGTATGTAAATGTATGTATGGATGTGTATGTGTCTGTGCCTATTTGCCTGTATAAAGCATCTTTATAACTTTTCTTTCCTTCCACTGTGGTTCATAAAGAGTTAATCACCCTAGCCACAGAGGCTTCAAGCTACCTGGAGAGAGAAGAAAGTGAGAGCAATCTTTTTCTTTCTTTCTTTCTTTCTTTCTTTCTTTCTTTCTTTCTTTCTTTCTTTCTTTCTTTCTTTTTTTCTTTCTTTCTTTCTTTCTTTTTTTTTAACTTAATTTCCTACTGACAGGCACCATGTGTTAATAGCCTGAGCTAGCAGTTTTTAAACATATAAGAAGCAAGAAAGTTTTTAGGTTTTTGAAGAAGTTATCAGCAAGCATTCAGTTTAGTTAGAGAGCTAGAAGGTCAGAGACCATCAGTCTTTGAAGCTATCTCTAAGACCAATGCTGTGTTCTGCTTCAAACCATTCCAGGCTGGGCTAAATCTGGGCAGTAACTAATCCAGGTGAATTTGCTCTGTGGGAAATTGACATAAATCATTTCCATCATGAGCTGGGAGATGTAGTAATCAGACATACAGGTCCTCTCATTACTACCTCTCCTCTGCATAAATCGTTAAAGCTTGGAATCTTGCACCCATGTGATGAGTAGTCTCCGTGCCACTGTGTTCCTGTTTCCGTGTGAGGGAAAATAAAACAAAACACCAAATCCAACCCAAAATGATTTAAGAGAGAAAATGAAAACTGAGTGTTTGTTATATTAAATTTCAGAGTGGAGTCATAGGATAATGCCATATATATAAGATGAAATGGTAAATAATTGAGAATTATAAAGTCTCCATAAATATACTCTACCTGTAATCAAACTCCTTGATGTTTGTAAAGACTCTTCATAAGCATAATTTCTTCATGTTCAATGTGTTGGGAAGGTGTTATCTTCAGCAATAGGACATTGCCAACAGCTTTTGAAAAGCAACCTATAGACTTAGCCACAGCCTGGTTTGTTTTGGGGTTACCATTGGAACCCCTTGACAAACAAGTCATTTACATATAATCCATTCCCCGTGCAGAAAAACACATTTTGTGTCAAGAGATGGCCTCAAATGGAGTTCTCTCTCCCCCATTATTTGGCAATTGCATTTAGATTCATAACTATCTATTCTATTTTCCTTACCAAGGGAAGGAAATAACTAATAATCCACATATAAGATAACAATGAGTACCAAAATATTCTTTCTGAGTCTGGGTTATCTCACTCAGCATGAATGCTTTTTTAGTTCTATCCATTTACCTGAGAATTTCATGATTTGACCTTTTTAATTCCCAAGCAATATCCCAATGTGTAAATGTACTAAAGTTTTCTTATCCATGTATTTGTTGAAAATTATCTAGATTGTTGTCAATTCCTGACTAATATAAATAGAGCAGAAATTATGAAGATGGTTGAACATAGGATGAAGCATGCTTTGGGTAATTTCCCAAGAGAGATACAGTTGCATCTTTCAGCAGACAGATTTTCATCTTGCTAAAGAAGCACCACACTGATTCATAACAGAGTTGTACAACTTTGCACTCCCATCACCGATGGTTGAATGTTTCCCTTTGTCCATGTCCTTGCCAGCATGAGCTGCAGTTATTTTATTGATTTAAGACAATCTGAAATGTGTAAGATGAAACATCAAAATTTGATTGGAATTTTCCTGGTGGATAAAGATGTTGAACAATTCTCAGCCATTTGCACTTTCTCCTTTGAGAATTCTGTTTACATCTGAATTCCATTTTTAAAATTAGGCTATTTTTTTGTGATATCTAGTTTCTTGTGTTCTTTATATATTTTGGATATTAACCCTATTTCAGATATGGAGTTGGTAAAAAAATTTACCATTCTATAAGCTGCTGCATTGTTCTCTCCCCTACAGGAGCTTTTTCATTTTTATGAGGTCCCACTAATTAATATTGATACTGCATATGTTAATGGTGTTCTGTTCATCAAGTCTTTTTCTGTGCTAATGAGTTAAAGATTAATTCCAACTTTTCCTTCTATAATTTTCAGAGAATCTGATTTTATGTTGATCCTTTAAGATTTAAAGTTTGTGCAAGGTAGTAAATATGACTCTATTAGATTCTTGTACATGTGGGCATCCAGCTTGGACCATATCAGTTATTGAAGATGCTGTATTTTGTCCAGTGTATATTTTTGGATTTACCAAAAATCAGGTGGCCATGGGTATGCACATTCATGTGTGGGTCTTCAGTTTAATTCAGTTCTGTTTTCTGGCATTACTGTGCTGTTTTTATTATGTAAGCCTTATCATATAATTTGAAGTCAGGAATGGTGACATCTCCAGAAGTTGATTTATCATTCAGGATTGTTTTCAGATATTCTGATTTCTGTCTGTATTTCATTTGGAAGCTTACAATTATTCTTTCAATATCCATGAATAATTGTGTTGGAAATTTGATGGTGAGAGAATTGAATCTTTAGATTGTTTTGGATAGGTTAGTCACTTTCTTTTGTTAATCCTACAAATCCATGAGAAGAAAGAACCTTTCCATCTTATAATATCTTTTAATTTATTTTTTCAGCATTTTTAATTTGTCTTTCACTTGCTTGGCTAGAATTACCCCAATATATTATATTATATTATATTATATTATATTATATTATATTATATTATATTATATTATATGAGGCTATTGTGAAGAGTACTATTTCCATTATTTTCTCAGTCCACGCATCATTTGTACATGGGAAGGCTATTATTTTTTGAGGACTTAATTTTGTTTCTTCATATTTTGCTGAAGGTGTTTATCAGCTATAGGAATTATTCCCTGCAGGAAATTTCAGGGTCACTTAGGTATACTAGTGTATCATTTGAATATTAAGATACTTTGGCTGCTTCCTTTCTATGGCCTTTCCTTCTCCCCAGGGACTTTTGGCCACTGACTGAGGCATTGCATTAACAGATTGGTTTTTAGGATAAGCTTCAGCAAGACAGCTCAATTTTATTTGGGGTGAACAAAGGTTATATAGATCTTGGGGAGTGGATACAGATTACTAGGGTACATTATTGACTAGGACAGGAATGCTTTGTTTACATGAAGAATACCAAGAACCTGCAGGGAAGGGGTTGGGGGCAGAGGAGTAGGAGTTGAACCTCTAATTTGCTCATAGGCTGTGTTTCTTTCCTAAGAGTTCTTTTGGGGGGATTACAGGCAGGAATGCCTGATTGATTATCACGCTGTAACAAATTATTCCATGGTAGTAAGGGCTGGGTAAATTTATGTCCTATATCATGCAGCACTTGCAGGAAGCATTATATAGGGTTATCTTCTAGATTGCTCTAGATAAGGTCAGGTTCCTGTCCTTTGAGATACTTTCCAGATAAGATCAGGCTGGGAAGTGAAAGTCTCATTGAGAAAGGGAGTCCTCCATTTTGTGCCTAGCTCAAAGAACTTTTTTGGACTTGTCGACTGCAACCTGAAGGGCAGGGTTTTCCAATATATATCCAATTTGTATCCACTTGATCCCCCTCAGCTATTTTATTGCTCTATCTTAGACTTTAAGTACTATATTGAGTAGGCATGCAGTTAGTGGACAGAGTTTACTCATCCCTGACTTTAGTGGAATTGCTTTGAATTTCTCTCCATTTAAGTTTAAAACTACCCTTTTTATAGAAGAGATCAGTTTTTGTATCCCACATCTTTCCAGCACTTTTATCCTGAAGGAGTATTAGATTTTATCAAAGGCCTTTTCTATGTCTAGTGAGATGATCATCTGGTTTTTGTCTTTCAGGTTTTTCTTTAAATATGGTAGATTATATTTTCTAATTTAAATATGATGAACCACCCCTACATCTCTAGGATGATGTATGTATCAAATTGAGGTGTGTGATCTTTTTTAAATGTGTTCTTGGATTCTGTTTGCAAGTGTCTTATTCTGCAACTTTGGATCTATGTTTGTAAGTGAAAAGGCATTGTAATTCGGCTTTGCTGTTGGTTCTTAATGTAGTTTGTGGCAAGGTAAGTATGAGCTCATAAAACGAATCAAACAATGCTCCTTTATTATTTTGTGGAATAACTGGAAGGTTGTTCCTAATAACTCTTATTTGAAAGTCTGATACATTTCTTTGCTAAATCCATCTGAACTTCAAATTCTTTTTCCTTTTTTAAAAATATTTTTATTAGGTATTTCCCTCATTTACATTTCCAATGCTATCCCAAAAGTCCCCCATACACTCCCCCAAACTCCCCTACCCACCCACTCCCCCTTTTTGGCCCTGGCGTTCCCCTGTACTGGGGCATATAAAGTTTGCAAGTCCAATGGGCCTCTCTTTCCAGTGATGGCAGACGAGACCATCTTTTGATACATATGCAGCTAGAGTCAAGAGCTCCGGGGTACTGGTTAGTTCATAATGTTGTTTCACCTATAGAGTTGCAGATCCCTTTAGCTCCTTGGGTGCTTTCTCTAGCTCCTCCATTGGGGGCCCTGTGATCCATCCAATAGCTGACTGTGAGCATCCACTTATGTGTTTGCTAGGCCCCGGAATAGTCTCACAAGAGACATATATATCTTTTTCCTTTTATTGGTTGGGAGACTTTTAAACACTGCTTCATTTCATGACTTTTCTTTGATGATTATGTACTATCCTTTTCTATCTTTTTTGGTTAGCTTTGTTTGACAACTGTTTTGTTGGATATTAAAATATCTACTCAAGCTGTTTTTTTTTAGGCCCATCAGCTTGAAATATCTTTTTTTTATCCCTTTACCAGTAGATGATCTCAGTCCTTGATGTTAAAATGTTAGGTTTGTTGGATCCAGCAGAATGATAGATTCTTTTTTTTTAATGCATTCTGTTAATCTATGTATTTTTACTGACTAATTGTCAGCATCAGTATTAAATGATAGCAATGATCAGAATTTGTTGTTTCTTGATTTCCATTATTTTTTTTGTAGTGTTCCTGTGTGTGTGTGTGGGTGGGGGGCGGTTCTAGGACTATTTATTATTTGTATTTTCTTGGGTGTGGATAGACTTTGTAGGCTAGAGTCTTCCTTCTAGAGCCCTCTGTAATGCTGAATTTGTAGACAGATATTTCTTAAGTTTGATTTTATCATGGAATATCTTATTTTATCCATCTGTTGTAATGGAAAGTTTTTCTGGGTGTGTTAGTCTGGCTTGGGATCCGTGGCCTTTTTGAATCTGTAGAATATTTGTCCAAGCAGTCCTGGTTCTTAAAGTCTCCATAGAGATTTTAGATCTTAGTCTACTAAGTCTGCCTTTATATGTTTCTTGATAATTTCCTTGTACCTTTTAATACTCTTCCTTTGTTCCACATTGTTATTGTTTCGATTATTATGTCCCAAAGGGACTTTCTTTTCTGGTCCAATCTATCTTATGTTCTTAATGCTTCTTGTACCTTGCCAGGCATCTCCTTTTAAAGTTCAGAAAATTTTCTTTCATGAATTTGTTAATTGTGTTCTGTGCCATTGACCTGTTTGCTAATTGTAACCTCTCCCCACAGCCTGAAACAGGCTAAGCCAGAACCTGACCTTGCTGCCACAAGAAGGTCACCTGGGGTGGAGCCTGCCTCCCTGGATCACCCTATTGTTCTGCCACTGTCGCTGTTCCTGTTCAAGACACTGCTACCTGCTGAAAGGCCCTGGAGCTATTCTGGAAACCACGCCTTATTCTACATGTCATTACCTGCAGCTGGTTCCAGGCTCCAAGGATGAACTGGCAGGAATGGACTCTCCCCCCCACCCCCTTTTATAAGGCGGGTTCCCCACATTAGAATTTGAACTTTGAACAGACTAGCATGTCTTGGTTCCATTGTTTCTTGACCCGCTTAGGCTCCCTCTTTTCTTCCAGATTCCAAGATGCCTTCCAGGCTCGAACCTGGACATGTGAGCCTCTGGCCAGCCTCAACAGCTAATACTCTCTGATTTGAGTTTTTCATAGTGCCCCAGATTCCCTGAATATTTGCAGCCCAGAGTGTTTTAGATTTAACCCATTCTTTGACTGACTGAGGAATTTATTTCTTTTCTCCTGTCTTCAGTGCCTGAAATGCTCTCTTTCATCTTCTGAATTCTATTGGTGTGGCTTACCACTGAGGTTTCTGTTTGCATTCCTTACTTTTTCACTTCCAGATTTTCTTCAGTTTTTGTTGTTTTTCTTGATTCTATTTCTAATTTCAACTATTGTGAATAGTTTATTCATTCCTACCACTGTTTACTTGTGTATTCATATATTTCTTTTGTGAACATATTCATTTCTTATTTAATGATATCTATTGCATTTATAAAGGGTTTTTAAAGGTTGCTGTCTTGTGCTTCAACTACATTGTAGTTCTAAAGGCCTGCTATGGCAAAGTTAGTGGGCTACACTGGAGAAAAATTGTCCTGGATGTTTTTGTTGTGTTTCTACATTAGTGTCTAGGCATCCTAGACTGGGAATATTGTAATGCTAGCTCTTTATATCTTGTTTTGTCTTTGTTAAGTAAGTGCTTTGTTCTTTGGTTTCTGTTTTCTCTCTGGTTTTTATCAGAGGGAGATGGCTGTATGTTGCCTGGTAGAAGATTCTTCTGAGGTCCTGATAGGTGTGGTCACCAGGGATTTCAGGTATTGGGAACTGGCACTGAAATCTAAAGGGTATTCACGGGAGGGAAACAAGCAAGGGGTTCCACCAGGATTTCTCTAGTTCCTTGAGAATAGTGTCAAGTGTGAGGACAAGTCATAACAGGAATTTTGCAGCAGAGCTGAGAAGAGTTAATATGGAGGAGATGAGGTAAAATGAAAACCTGAAGCTTGCCTACTTGCCTTGATGGTCTACTTGCTTCTCTGTCAGGTTTGGCTGGTGGCTTCAGAGTGAACACCTGCTGAAATTGGGTGCTTGGATAACAGAATGAGTTGAAAGGATGGTTGGAAAACAAACTTTGTGTGATTTACCGGGGATGGGGACAAAGAGGTGGGAAAGGCTGCAGCAGATGGTCTTCTACAGAGTTGGAATTGAGCCTTGTAGACTGAACTTGACAGTGAAGAGGTAGGGGTGAAACCTCACATTTAGGCTGCCTACTTCCCTGGCCCAGGTGGCCTGTGGGTTCCCAGGAAATGCCTACTGAAATGAGGTACTGGTATCAAGTGGTAAGTGAACAAAATGAAAGTTTGCAGTGAAGATTTGAGTTCTCCTCTGGAGATGGGGCCTACCCAGGAGAGGAGGCCACAGTAGGGTGTCTGCTACAGTGCTGGAGATGAGACTGGGAGATTAGACTTGTAGAAGCAGAAGGAGAGATAAGATCTGCAGTTAGACTACCTACTTCCCTGCCTTGATGGCCTTAGTGTTAGCAGAAAATATACATTATTATTAATTTTTTTTATCCTGTGATTGTCCTAACTCTCCTCAGCTACTCTCTTTCCCAAATCAGTCAGAGGTTATGAGAGAGAGACATCAAACCCTGGAGATTTAGTATAAGCATTCACCCATTATATGCATTTACACTAGCTTGAAGATTTCTGACAATATCTTTTTTAGGATTTTGTGGGTTATGAAATAATTCAATTTGTAGAACATAATTGGAGGACAAGCAACTTCCAGGTAATGACTTAATCCAAATGAAACTGCTGGCAACATCTTCTTTGATTACTGTCCTTATTTCAACTGAGTCCAGTTGGCCAGATGTTTAAAAGGGAAATGGAAATGGACAAGAACTGTATTTTCTATGGAAACTTTGTAAGCTATGGGATGTTCTTGAGAATCTAAAAGTTTTTTGTATATTCAAGGACTTTAAAAACAAAATAAACAAGGAAAAACAAAACAAAACAAAATAAAACAAAACAAACCAACCAATCAAACAAGCCGAAAACCTAAACCAACCAACCAACCAAAGCCAAATAGCTATTAGTGAAGCCAATAGTCACACATAAGTCATACTGGATCCATGAATTTCATTAAGAAGCGTGGTAGAGATACAAAGGAACAAAGGAGATAAAAATCAAATCTGAAATAGTCTGAAACCTAATCTTGGCAGCCCTGTGATTGTGACCTAAATAATCTCACAAAAGAGTGAAAACGTTCAGTGTTTAACAACAGAAATGTGGTTAGGAGATACACAAATGGAATGCTATGCCACAAACATAAAGGACAGAAAAAAGAAAATGTCTCGCTGAGATATGGGTAAATACACATAAGTGACGACAAATGGAATTGGTACAATCAACACAGTAAAGAATATAAAACTATATGTAAAAAGAATGGATTAAAAGGTCCCACAAAAGAATAGATTTTAAAAAAAAGACTCACAATCAGAATTTCAAGGAGATAGAAAGTATGTAAGATTCTACTGTTGCAAACATAAATGAAATGTCATTAATTAAAATGGCATTCCAATAGATTACTGTTGACAGAAGTGATGAAAAATCAACACAGATAATTCAGTATGAAGAAAATATCATTGAACAAAATGTGCAAAAAAAAAAAAAAAAAAAAAAAAAAAGACTCCCAACACATCAAGTGATCAGTGCTGGAAGAGATAGAAAGTCCTCCCATACTGATTTGATTAGTAATGTACTATGTGCAGGCATATAATTACCATACATGTTACTTGATGTTGTAAAGACATGTTGAAAGAATGATATGGTCACAAATAAAATTTAGTACAACCACAGAACACTATAAAACCCCATGTGTTTTTATCTGTGTTTGTGTGTATGTGTCTAAGAGACACTCTTAGGGAAAACAAGAAAGCAATGGGAAAGAGCATTTGAAGTTACACAGTCTTTGGGCTTCCTAATTGATGAAATAATATCAGTTGACATATTAAAGAAGCTAAATGAACTCTAAAAGTACACAGACTCAAAGAAATTCAAATTCTTGTTCTTTCAAGTTCAGCTGCAAATTCAAAATCTTAAAAAATTGAAAAATTGATAAGAAAAAACATTTATCATCTACAACATAGGAACATTCCAAAAATCATGAAAGTTAGGAGATAGAGACATACTATATTTATATTTAAACAAAAGGGCTCTGTACCAATAGCTATACAACCACAGAAACTCATTCATGTTCTTGGATGTAAATAGAGAGAAGGGAAGTACTATAAATCACAAGACAGTACAAAGTTTATTGTACTCCTTGGAGCTAGCAATTAATTTTTTTGAAAAGCATTTGATAAAACCATCTCATGGTTTTAATGGATATTATAAAACAATATTGAGAGAAATTAGTACCTATATAACTAAATAGACTCCTGATGTATATGGTTTCAAAAACTTACCTTTCTTAAGTGGTATCAACTGACTAATAATGATCTTTACATGACCAAAGTTCCCATCAAAATATGAGAATATTTTTGTCTCTGTACTTTATACTTTATTTCTGTTTGCTTGGTTGTTATATCCGGGTTGGGAAACTGAAAGTGAAATATATTTATGAATATAAGGGGATAGAATATTTGAAATGGTCTTTAAAGATAACAAAAATCACAGAAGTCAAAGGTCCTAATCTAAAGATGCACACACATCTCTAGCAAACAAAAGAGGTGGTATTTGCATCAGCTTTACCATATGGATTCTTGGAAATGAAACTACATACATAGTTAAATCTTCATAGTTTGGGTCACTTGATCCATGATCAGAACCAAGACATTTTTGTTGTAGTGAGTTATAATATGCTATTCAACAAATGCTAGAGGCTCACTAAGAATAGTTTGCATTGTAGATGAAACCCAATTTGTACCACAATTTTAACAATGTGCTGGCTTGGCACCTTCAAGTTAACCCAGAGTTTGGGAATATTTACTTTTGAAATGGTGAGCAGTTTGCAGACAACTAATTACCATAACTATGTACTGTGTGTTTGGCCTCTAAACTGTGTGCTAACAAAGGTACTTAAAAATCGCTAAGAGCCCATTTGGCTGGGCATGAAGAATATACATTGTTATTCGATAAAAGTTGCACAATCTGAGGACTTTTATCACCATTGCTCAGGCCAGGCTGCTGTGATGAGAGGGTTTATTCTCATTCCCTGTCTTTAGAGAGAAGATGCACAAGTAGAAACTAAATGTAAATACTAAAGACCTTTGCTTCTCAAGCTACTTCAAAGTTATTTATGGGCAACCTATTTGATGAGATATGGTCTATCTTTAAGATACCAATGACTCGTCTCACCTGAGACTCACTGACAGAGGCAGAGATGCAGAGAAGTATGATGCTCTTGCATTTTATTTATATGTCCAATTTCATGTGTTTTCTACTAGATTTAAAAAAATTTTAATTACCGATCTAAAACTAAACAATATAAATCCCTTTTCATACTCAAAGTCAAATAAACAAATAAACGATGTCCCTTTCAATATGGTCATTTTAACTTTGTGCCAAATGTGCTTCTGGGACTTAAAACATGTGACTTAATTTATTATAATCATTCTCCTTTCAATTCCTTCTTTTTTCATAATTTAGTGTATAAGCAGGGCAGTGGTGGCACACGCCTTTAATCCCAGCACTTGGGAGGCAGAGGCAGGCAGTTCTGAATTTGAGGCCAGCCTGGTCTACAGAGTGAGTGCCAGGACAGCCAGGGCTACGAGAGAAACCCTGTCTCAAAAAAAAACAAAAAGACAAAACAAAACAAAACAAAATTTAATAATGATAATTTATTGTTTAAATTCTCAAATATAGGGGCTTCCTCTCCATGGCTGCTCTTTTTAGCACTGTTGATAATTTCCTGGATCACGAATGCATTAGATAATGCTCAAGTCTCATTTAAAATTTTAGGATGTAGATAATATTTTAAATGTTTGATACAGTTGATACAAAAACATTTTCTTCATCTGTGTGCAATATTTTATTGACTCTGCTTAGACAATTTAAGATTCTATTTTGTAGTGTGAGTGTGTGTGTGAAGTGTGTTTTATGCATGTGTTTGTGTATATGTGATGTGTGTTCGTCTGTATATGTATGTATGACTATGTGTGAGGAATGACTGGGTGTATATGTGATGTGTGTCAGTATGGGTATGAGGTATGTGAGAGTGTTGTGTTAGCTTATATTTGTCAGTATATATGTGCATGATGGATAATATGAGTAAGCATGTAAGTAAGTATATGATGTGTATGTTAAGTGTGTGAGTATATGTGTTTAAATGTATGTGTGATGTGTATATCTGATTTGTGAGTGTGTGTATGCTGTGTGTATAAAGTGTGTATGTGTCTCTGTGAGTCTTTGTGTGTGTTGTGATGTATATACAGGTTAGGATCTGAGTGTGTGTTTGTGAATACATTAGGATGTATATGAGTGTATGTTTTTGCATGTGAGTAGATGTGTAATGCACATGATTAGTGAGCATGTTTGTATGTGTGTATAAAAGATATAGGTATGATTGAATATATTATATAGATGTATATATATATGTATGTATATATATATACACACATATATATGCATTTAAGTGTATGTAAGTATAGTATATGTGTATGTGAACAAATGTTAGGTGTGTAAGAGTGAGATTATATGCTGTCTATGTATATAATATATAGGAAGTGTGAGTGAATATAAGGTGTATAAGTATTGGAGTTTATCTGTTATGAGTGTGAAGTGTGTTTGTGTGAAGTGTGCATGAGAATGTATTTAACATTTGTATAAGTATGAAAGTGTGCTGTGTGTGTAATGTGTGTGTGACTGACATGTGTCCATAAGAGTGTCTGAGTGTGTATGGGTGTGCATGGTGCCTTGAGTGTGTCATATGTTTGAGTATGTATATGTGTGTATGTTTATGAGTGTGTGTTTATTATTTCTGAAGTGTGTGTGTGTGTGTGTGAGAGAGAGAGAGAGAGAGAGAGAGAGAGAGAGAGGAGAGAGAGGAAGAGAGAGAGAGAGAGGAGAGGCAGAGAGAGAGAGAGAGAGAGAGAGAGAGAGAGAGAGAGAGAGAGAGAGAGAGAGAGAGAGAGAATGCAGAGAGTGTATGGTTGTCAGAGGACAAGCAATAGGAATGAGTTCTTGCCTTCCACCTTGTTCAAAGGCAGGATCTTTAGTTCTTCCACCTTTCAAAGGACCTCATGATAGTAGGCCCATGAGTTTCTGTCCTATTCGTCTGTCTCACTTCTCACAGAATGGCACTGGAGCCACAGATGCATACAACCACAGCTATCTAGCATGTTCTGCTGACCAAACTCAGATCAGGCTTGTGCTCATATAATTTCACCACCTAAAACATTGTCCTTGCCCTCAGTCTCTTTTTTATCAACTCTTCAGATATTATCATTATTGTTTCTTCATTTACATTTTTTTTACACTCCAAATTTTATTTCCCTCCAGGTCCACCCTCCTACTGTTCCACATCCCATATCTACTCCCCACACCCCTGTCTCTATGAAGCTGTCCCCAAACTACTCCCACCCCATCAGACCTCTAAACACCCTGGGGCATCCAATAGCTTGAGGGTTAGGTGCATCTTCTCTGACTGAATCGAGACCAGGTGGTCTTGTTCTGTACATGTGTTGGGGGGCTGGTGTAGGCTGCCTGGTTGGTGATCCAATATATGAGAGATTTCAGGGGTCCAGGTTAATTGAGACTGCTGGTCCTCCAACAGGGTCACTCTCCTCAGCCTCTTTCAACTTTCCCAAATTCAACCACAGGGGTCAGCAGCCTCTGTCCATTGGTTGGATGCAAATATCTGCATCTAACTCTTTCAGCTGCCTGTTGGGTCTTTTGTAGGGCAGTCATGATAAGTCCCTTTTTATGAGAGCTCCATAGCCTCAATAATAGTGTCAGGTCTTGGGGCCTCTGCTTGAGCTGGATTCTACTTTGGACATGTTGCTGGACCTTCTTTTCCTCAGACTCTTTTGCATTTTTGTCCCCATTGTTCTTTTAGACAGGAATAATTATGGGTCAGAGTTTTGATTGTGGGAGATTAACCATATCCCTCACTTGATGCCCTGTCTTTCTGCTGGAGGTAGGCTCTACAAGTTCCCTCTCTCTACTGTAGGGCATTTCATCTAGGGTCCATCCCTATTAGTCGAGAAAGTCTCTCAAAGCCCAGGTCTCTGGTACATTCTGGAGGGAACCCCTAACCTTCTACATCCCAAGGCTGCCTATTTCTATTCTTTCTGCTTGTCCTTAGGGCTTTAGTCATTTTCCCCCACTCAATACCAGATCATGTTCCCCCTGTACTCCCCTCTGTCCTCTTTCTCTCCCATGTCCCTTCCTCTCCCTTTGTGGTTGCTTTCTTCTCCCTCTCCAATGGGACTGCTAAGTACTCACTTGAGCACTTCAGCTTCATGACATTTTTGAGTTCTGTGGACTGTGTGTTGGGTAATCTATATTTTATTTTTTTTTGGCTAATATCCACTTGTTAATGAGTACTTGCCATGCATGTACTTTTGGGGCTGAGTTACCTCACTCAGGATGGTATTTTCTAGTTATTTCCATTTACCTGCAAAACTCAGGATGTCATCCCGCTTAATGGCTGAGTAGTATTCCATTATGTACTTGAACTACATTTTCTATATCTATTCTTCTCTAACAGGACATCTGGGTTGTTTCCAGCTTCTCGTATCAAAAACAAGGCTGCTATGAACATAGTAGAAAATGTGCCCCTATGGCAATGTGGGACATCTCTTTGGTATATTCCCAAGAGTGGTATAGCTGGGTCTTCAGGTAGATCTATTTCCAATTTTCTGAGGAACCTTCAGATTGATTTCCAGAGTGTCTGTACCAGTTTTCAATCCCACCAGCAATGAAGAAGCCTTGACAGCATCTGCTGTCACCTGAGGTTTTGATTTTAGCCACTCTGATTGGTGTAAGATGGAATCTCATGGTCATTTTTATGTGTGTTTCTCTGATCACTTAGGACTTTGAACATTTCTTTAGATGCTTCTCATTTGAGATTCCTCAAATGACTTCTTGGTTTAGTGCTCTACCCCACTTTTGATTGTGTTGTTTAGGTTTTGTTGTGGTTAGCTTCTATGCTCATGGATTGTCAGAGTTAACATAGTAAAAATGGCCATCCTACAAAAGGCAATCTACAGATTCAATGCAATCTTCATCTAAATTCCAACACAATTCTTCAAAGAAATGGAAAAATCAATTCTCAAATTCATCTAGAAAGGCAAAAAACAAGAATAGTGAAAACAGTTCTAACAATAAAAGTATGGCTGGGGGGAATGACCATACCTGACTTCAAGCTTTACTACAGAGCAAAAGTGATAAAACAAAACAAAAAAACTGTATGGTATTGGTGAAGAGACAGACAGGTTGATCAATGGAATAGAATTGAAGACCCAGAAATAAAAACCACACACTTACAGACACTTGATATTTGACAAAGGAGCAAAAAATATACAATGGAAAAAAGAAAGCATCTTCAATAAATGGTGTTGGGCTGTCTGTATATGTGTGTGTGTGTAAATGAGACTAGATCCATATTTGTCTGTATGTAAAAAAACAAGAATAGATCCATATTCATCACCTTGCACAAAGCTCAAGTCCAACTGGATCAGGGACCTTAACATAAAACCAGATACACTAAATCCAATAGAAGAGAAAGTGGGAAAGAGCCTTTAACTCGTTTGTGGGGAGCCATGAGCAATTGCCATCATGAGCCTCCGCTGTGCCTAACTGGTAAACAAGTAATGTGCACAGGTGCAAGAGTAAATTCGTGCCAAGTCACTGCCCATCCCGGGGCGTAGTAGTGGGGTGATGAGTGAGCAGCTAATCAGGAGAATCCCTGAGAACTGCAAAAAGCAGTTTGAAGGAGATATCTCAGTTAGGGTGAATGTTTCAAAGTATCTCACTTCCTAGGCCCCATTTAATTGTGGATGACTGTGTTAATTACTGTCCACTAGAAAAAAGAGACTTCTCTGATGAGGGCTGAATGACTCTCTGATCTTTGGGTATAGCAGTATATCATTAGAAGTCATTTTCCTTTCATGTTCCTTTAGGAGGATATACTGACAGGATTTTCCTAGGTCTGTGATCTGGGTAGCCCCAGGTTTATGACCACTTTAGCAGTTTTAGTTATGGGCTGCTTACTCACCTAATATTTTTCTGCCATAACACCAGTTATAACTTTCAGGCAGGTCTCGGTTATATGTTACATGTTTACTAGCTGAGTGATGATTATTTTTCTCTTTTGGTAGCATGCAAAGTATCTTCTAGCACTCTGAAATCTAGTTAAAAGAATAAAGCTTAAGTTGAGGGCACATTTGGTTTCTTCGTAAGTAAATATTGACTTCAGGAAGAAAATGTTGTTATTAGGTTGTGTTTGATAACCGATAGTCGTGGTGAAATTCTGTGATATTTGGAGTAGGGGGAAATGAGACCCCTTTGGTTGATTACACAAGATGTGACCCACTCTTGGCACTGGAGAATTTACTTGCTAACATAAAATGTCTAATTGGAACATTGTTGTCCCGATTGTATGGTAAATTCATCTAAATTCTGTTTACATCTATCTATCTATCTATCTATCTATCTATCTATCTATCTATCTATCTGTAGTCTTTAGTGTTAGTTTATCCCTCCTTATATTTTCTATTTTAGTTTTCTTTTCTATCCTCCTTCCTGTTTATTCCTTTGATGCTACTTGTTTTTATCTTAGTACAACACTATATTCTATTTTCCCTTCCAAATATCTCACTGTAAAAGCCATGTCTTCTAAAACACTTTGATATAGTCCAATATTATGACGTTTGTTTCTGTACTTTGAGTTCTCTTCTTTGTGATATCATTACATATAATAAGTTATGTTTTAGTTGTGTGGCCACTCTCTAGACAGAAATTAGAAGGGAGAAGTCACTCAAATCTTTTGTTGTTTCATATAAATTTTATGCTCCAGTAACATTCAGTGAGTGGTTATATGGGAAGATCGATGAATAGAAGGGTGGGTGAAAAGATAGATGGATGTTTAAGTGTATACATGAATTACTTCCTAAATACTTTCTCCATTCGTTAGCTGTTACATTTTAGAAACATAAGACTGGATTTTATGAAGAAACTCTTCCACATATAGCTAGGCATTATTTCTTCTAGTATAATATCTAATATTTTACTCTGGATTTCCATTATCAGAAATCATATAGAAATTGAAATTTTCATGAAATAATTTTGAGTAAATAAGTCTCATATTTACCTGCTGAGATTTCTCTCAAAGCAGTAAATCCCAAGAGAATTAACTCCTGAACTACAATGTATGAAAGATACTTGATACCTACTTTAATTCATTTAAATTAATTAAAATGAATAATATCTCTCTCTCTCTCTCTCTCTCTCTCTCTCTCTCTCTCTCTCTCCCCTCTCTCTCCTTCCCTCTCTCTCTCTCTGTATGAGTGTATATAAGTAGACACAAAAAACAAAAACTTTGAAAATTATGTGAAATACCTTATATCTATTTTAATAGTTCTCTAGTTCTTTTAGAAAGATGTTAACTTGTTATCATTGAATTTTGATCTGCTAATTATGGTACTTTATTCATCAAATGATACCACTAAATTTATTTAAAAGAATTTAAATGAAAAAGTGTTAAATATACTAAAAAAATCCTAATATTTAGTTTTGTAAACTATAGTTCAAATAGGCAAATGTTCGTTCTGAATCATAAACTTATATTTAGGATAAAAAGCACATTTGTTTTATTTTTATTTTCTAAATTTCTTATTAAATACTTTCTTTATTTACATTTCAAATGTTATCCCCTTTCCTGGTTTCCCTTCTGTAAACCCTCTATCCTATACCCCCTCACCCTGCTTCTATGAGGGTGTTCCCCTAACCCACCACCCACTCCCACTTCCCAGACCTGGAATTCCCCCACACTGGGGCATCAAGCCTTCACAGAACCAAGGGCCTCTTCTCCCGTTGATGTCTGTCAAGGCCACCCTCTGCTACATATGCAGGTGGAGCTGTCTCTGTACCAATACCATGAATTTTTTTTTTTTTTTACCACTATTGCTCTGTAATAGAGCATGGGATCTGGGATGGTGATTTCCCCAGAAGGTCTTTTATTGTAGAGAATAGTTTTCACTATCCTGTTTTTTTTTTTTTTTTTTTTTTTTTTTTTTTTTTTATTATTCCAGATAAATTTGCAAATTTCTCTTTCCTACTCTATAAAGAATTAGGTTGGAATTTTGATGAGAATTGCATTGAATGTGTAGTTTGCTTTTGGCAAGGTGGCCATTTTTACTGTATTAATCCTGACAATCCACGAGGATGGAAGAGGTTTCCATTTTCTTATATCATCTTTGATTTCTTTCTTCAGAGACTTGAAATCCCTAACATACAGATTTTTCACTTGCTTGGTTAGAGTCATATCAAGTTATTTTATATTGCTTGTGACAATTGTGAAGGCTGTTGTTACTCTAATTTCTTTCTCATCCCCTTTATCCTTTGAGTAGTGAAAGGCTATTGATTTGTTTGAGTTAATTTTATAGCCAGACACTTTGCTGAAGTTATTTATCTGGTTTAGGAGTTCTCTGGTGGAATTTTTGGTGTCACTTAAGTATACTATCATATCATCTGCAAATAGTGAAATTTTGACTTCTTCTTTCCAGTTTATATCTCTTTGACCTCCTTTTGTTGCCTAATTGCTTTGGCTAGGACTTCGAGTACTATATTGAATAGGTAGGGAGAGAGTGGGTAGCCTTGTCTAATCCATGATTTTAGTGGGATTGCTTCAAGTTGCTCTCCATTTAGTTTGATGTTGGCTACTAGTTTTCTGTATATTGCATGTACTATGTTTAGGTATGGGCCTTGAATTTTTGATCTTTCCAAGATATTTATCATGAAGGGGTGTTGGATTTTGTCAGATGTTTTCTCAACATCTAATGAGGTGATCATGTGGTTTTTTTCTGAGTTTTTTTTTAATATACTGGATTATGTTAATGAATTTCCATATATTGAACCATCCCTTCATCCCTGGGATGAAGCCTACTTGATCATGCTCTATGATCGTTTTTATGTGTTCTTGGATTCGGTTTGTGAGAATTGATTGAGTATTTTTTATTGATATTCATAGGGGTAATTGGTCTGAACTTCTCTTTCTTTGTTGGGTCTTTATGTCGTTTAGGTAAGCCTAATTGTGGCTTCTAGAGATATTTTAACTTGCTTTTTCTTTTTCAGTTTTTACTTTTTAAATCTGTGAAGATATGAATTCTTAGTTTCCAGCAGTAAAAACAAAGCAGTACAAAATTTCTCAAGAAAACTTTAATATGAAGGATTATATTTTCTTTTAAGTTTATCCCATGAAGGAAAAGGAAAACTTCAGTGAGAAAATAGTGTAATTAGTCTCTAAAGACCATGTATTTGGCAAGCATATGTCCATGATGTACCCAAGCACAGCAAAAACACCTATAACATAACTTCAGCATTTAAGGGTCCAGAACATCATGGTAGCATATCTTGCTGCTAGACAGTTCTTCTATACCTGACAGGAAAGCTGTATATATTAATTTTAACAATAAAATACCCTAAGCAAGACCTACATGATGCAAGCACCAGTTGATATGCCAACATGGGTAGAGGAATTCTCACAAGGCACCACCTTTAGATAAAAAAAGGAAAAAAAAAATACCGGCAGTTAATGGATGCTGAGAGTGTATCTTCCACAATAGTGAACTGCAAATAGGTTATCAAACCCAAATAGTCAGCCCAAAGAATATATGTATATGAGCTACACAAATGGACTCAGCCGATTGTATTTATACTTAACATGTACATATGCATATATGTGTATATATCAATAATTTTAAAATACATAATTATAGTTCTTCTAAAGTCTTGAAGTATCTGAGTATGTAAAAGTGAAATAAATCATAAATAAAATAAAAAATATTTTAAATTATAATGTCATACTTCGTCAGAAATCGGATGTTTGGCATTTATCATGTTACAAAGTTCTTAACATATCAGTATCTTTTTCAAAGAACATCTAGCAAATCAAGACAGAAGGAGAAAAAAGTGTTACAAATTCTCTAATGACACCCTTCATGGATTTTTAAATTTTTAATAGAAGTGTGTGTGTCTTATGTCAACATCTTTATACACTGTATTTAATCTTCATATGTAACTAATACTAAGAGAATGATGAATCTCATAATTATATTCTTATTAGCTTTGTAGAATACAAAAAGGAAATTTCCTGAAAATAAATTTTAAAATGTAAAATTATATGGCTCAGTTATCAAGCTGATAAGAGGCATTTTATCCAATCTTAATATCCTCAGTTGCATTTTTTTATTTCTTTCACAATAGAAAAGAACCCATCTAATTTTAGCTCACCTCTCCCCCTTTCCTTCTCATCTATAAATATGTACCTCCTCATTTCCCTCCTATAAATATGGATTTCAACATTTCACCTGGACAGACTGGCCAATTACAGAAAGAGCCAACATGTTGGCCTGACATTAATCCTAGACACTTGGGTGTTTTAAATGTAAAATATTTAAATGTATAACAGTGGGATATAAGAAGAGATAAAAGATGCCTTCTCAATTTACCAAGAATCAGTGTATAACTACTCATCAATATATTAGTCAGTATATACTCTTGCATCTATAAATTTTCATATTCACCCACATTCAGGTATTTTGATATTTTTACTTAAAGTAAATATATTTTCACTTATTCATAGATCTAATTTGGTCTCAAGATATTTGAGGTTAGAATCTCCTGAATATTTAATGGTGCTAATAGGGTCATTATGTCTCTTCACTGTTGTCTTTCTCTGAATAATAATGAAGCATAATTTACTTACATATTTATCATTATTTAACATTTCTCTTTGAAAATCAAATGACTCTTCTCAAGTTTGACAAGTTTTTCCTATCCCCTTAGTATGACATGGAAATTTGTCCTAAACACTTCTCCTTTTAACCATATGATATATTTTACACTTTATTTGATCTCATTTTATTCATATTTGTCATGCTTCTTATATTTTATGTGTGGGATTTCAGTTTTTAATTGATCACAGTAGATTTAGTTCTTACCTAAGTTAGGTAGTAAATATGTTCTTTATAAATAATTTGACAAACACGTTCCGCTTTTAATTTATTATTTTACTTATTTACATTCCAAATGTTGCCCCTCCCAGAGTTCTTTATCACATTTACCCTCCCCTTTGCATCTGAGAAGGTCCACCCTCTCCCCCACTCAGGCATCTCACTTCCCTGGGACATCAAGTCTCTATAGGATTAAGTGCATCCTCTCCAGCGGAGGCCAGACAAGGTAGTCCTCTGCTAGATATGTGTTGGGGACCTCGGTCCAGTCTGTGTACGGTTTTTGGTTGGTGGTTTTATCTCTGGGAGCTCCCAGGGGTCCTGGTTAGATGACACTGTTTCTTACCATATATTTTGTGATGTAGACATGTAGATTTCCCCATAAACTGAAATCTATTTTTATAATTATCTTAGAAACTTACTTCCCAATAAAACAGTAGTGGATAGTGAAAATGAGACCAGGTCATGAAGTTTATTTCATGAATGAGTTAATTTTACTCTGGAAGAGATTTACTATAAATGTGTTTTTTCATCATTTCGTTCATTTAATCAATAACTGGCTTAGACTAGAATTTATTCCTGCTCTATACTTATTTAGTAGGAGCAATGGAGAAGATCAGAAAACATGTTTTGCTTCTTAAGAGGGGGCTTACTCTAGCTACATTGGCAGCAACACAGTTTTTAATAATGAAATGGAAGCATAGGACTAGGAGGAAGGACAAGCTAAAATTACTGCAGACTCAAGTAGGAAATATAAACAGTTTATTTCACTCTGTGAGTGTGAAAGGGACAGAAAGACAAAGAGATATAAAGTGATTAAGCAAGAAAGAACCAGTGCATAGTCATATGTGTACAATGCAATTTACTCAGCCCTGAAATAACAGACTATACCATCGAAATTTGACATGTTAAAAAAAAAAAAAAGCTGAAGATGCATAAAAAAAGCCAAACTAATATTCCAATCTGGCTTTAACTGTTGCTTTGAAACTTAACACATATAATTCAGTGTGTGTCCAAGTAATAACATTTTGTTAAACTATACCTGGTGCATGAATTATAGCTCACTTATCAGTTCTTTTGCTATAGAATTGCTATATAATTTGTCTTTCTCTAATTCTATATGTATCTGAATTAATTATACATTAAATCATGAACCTGCATTTCTGATTATTAAAGTTTACATTATCTAGATAAATTTGAAATTCTTATTTTTACCATAAGTATGGTATTGACCCTGAAATGGTGACCCAATTATCTGGTACAACATAATTTCTAATCTTTTCAAATATTATTCGTGTTGGGTCTGGAATAAGTAAATAAGTTGCTGAATAGAAGAGTTTCACTTTTTGCTTGGAAAAAGCATGAAGAAGTATTTTTTATAATCACCAATTTTAAAAAAAATGTGATTAAGAAATCTTTGGTGGTGAGTTTACATCATCAATAAAAATCTAATTTTCAAAGCATTTTTGTACTGAATCAATAACTCATTTCATGCCAGTTGTTAAGTATTTGTTACATTTTCATATGTGTGCATCAATCAAAAATATAGCTATTCCAATGTGGGTGTATTATATTTGCAAAATACTATAGTTAATGTTACTCTATTGTTCATGATGCATGACTAGGGAAGAAAATCTAGTAAATGACACTGAAACCTACAAATAATTTTGTTCCTTGAAGGTTTTTGATAGCTTACAATACCAAAGACCACATCATTTCTTGTCCAGAGATTTCTATTTCAGTTGCTGTCATTGTGCTTTACCCCTGGAAAAGGTATCACCCTAGTAACTGTCTTCATTATGTTCTGAGTTATAGTCTACTACTTGGGTCTTCAACAGAAAAGGGAAGTATATTAGTTGATTAGCCCCATGAATCTATTTCTCTTCCTTTCTGAGTCAGAACTTCTTGCATCCTATAGTTATTAGTGGACTCCCAAACTTTTAGACAAGTCATTTAGTTATAATCCCCTTTCAGTTAACTACAATTAAATTGCCATTCACCATTGCCTTGAAAACACTCACATAGAAAGGTTATCAGTGAAATCAAAAGAAGCTTTCTGGTCATGTTTGTTCTCTTTGTATAGCACTTTGTACTGATGCTTAAACCATATTCTGTTTCTGTGTCACAATTTAATTTACCCTTCCATCCTTTGTTTGAAGATTATAGTCTGCATGGCCTTTTTTTTTTTTAGCTTTCAATTGTGTTCAATAACTGTAGATTGTTAATAGAAAATTTACAGAATGAAGGGCAATGACAGGCCCTACTCTTTTAGTTGACTTTCTCTAGGTGAAGATGACTACTCTTTTATATTTTTAGTTGTGAGCCTAGCCTTTAATGGCTGAGCCATCTCTCAAAGTGTGGAGCAGAGACTTAAGGAAAAGCCATTCAGAGACTGACCCACATGGGGATCTATCCCATATACAGTTACCAAACCCAGATACTATTGTGGATGCTAAAAAGTGCTTTGCAACAGGAGACTGATATAGCTATCTCCTGAGAGGCTTTGCTAGAGCCTGACAAATCAGAGGTGGATTCTCACAGCCAACCATTGGACTTAACTCCCAATGCGGGAGTTAGAGAAAGGACTGAAGAAGCTGGAGGGGTTTGTAGCCCCATAGGAGGAACAATTTTATCAACCAACCAGACCCCCTAAAGCTCCCAGGGACTAAACCACTAACCAAAGTGTACACATGGGGAGAACCACGACTCCAGCCACATATGTAGCAGAGGATGACCTTGTTGGGCATCAATAGGAGGAGAAGCCATTGGTCCTGTGAAAGCTTGATGCCCCAGTATAGGAAAATGCCACAGTGGGAAGGCAGGAGTGGGTGGGTGAGAGGGGAAACAGCCTCATAGAAGCAAGGGTGGATGGGATAGGGGGTTTTCAGAAGGGAAACCAGGAAAGAGGATAACATTTGAAATGTAAACAAAGAATATATCAAATAATTTAAAAAAAAAAAAAAGATGACTTCTCTTTACCCAACAAATTGGTATTCATGGGTATGCATTTTAATGGAGCTCCCCAAATTGATGTTTCCCCTGGAAAATAAGCTTTTTATGTTGGTTTGGTTTGGTTTTGTGTTATGGAGACAGTCTGATGTAGCCCAGGCAGGCATTAAACTGATTAGGTTGCCAAGGTGATCTTGAACACCAGATTCTCAGCCTTTATCCCACCAGTGCTTTGATTGCAGGCAAGTATGCTCCACCACCTTGTTCATTTCTTCTGTTTCATGGTACCTTTATGAACTGTTGCTTTATTAGGCTTACTTAGAATTATTAAACCTGGTATTGTCACAACTGACAGCAAACCTATTGCTACTGAATATCCTTTTTTCTTTTTTGTCTGTAGCAGCACACTGTTCTGCTTTTTTGCTTGTTTGTTGTTTTGCTGTGTTTTGTTTTCCTGTAAAGTCCTACATGGAAACAATTTTTCCCATGTCCTGGTACTAACACTTCAATGATACCTAAATAAGCTTCATTATATTTTAGCTCACTATTCAGTCACTAACTATATTGCTTAAATAATTACAACTGGATTCAGCATCAAGACACTGTTGGATTGAGACTCTAACTAACCTCATAATCTTCTTCCTCAGAATTGTTTCATTTCATGTTCAGGAACTGGAATTTCATCACCTCTCAAACTCAGAATTTTTTCCCTTTCATTGTTCAAACAATTATGAGCTACATATTCTAATTACCTATTAGCATCATGTGTGGTAATAACTTTTCTGTCTGCACCCTCTATGACAGTGTCTTTAGCATTTAGCTAGTTCAAACATGAGTAGTTCAGTACCAATATTTTTAAATGTAACTACTCAATTTTTAAAAATTAAACCTGTTTTTAACCCATATTTCATCATGTCATTTGGCAAAATTCTACAAAACACAGGCACTTTTATTTCTGTGAATCATCTACCCACTACAGAAATCTAAGCTCCATCCTTTAGCTGGCTCCTATTGCTTAAAGTTGTTGCTATCCCGTACTAATCAATGTCTACTAAAACATTTATTATGAGGCTGTATAAATGTTTACCTTTTGGGTTTTATGAGGTTAAGTGTTGTACACAGCCTCAATGCTAATATTGCTTTGGCAACAATGTAAGCATTCCTTCCATTGGACAAATCAGAACATAAGAAAGGAAGAAAGTTGAGCCTTAAACAATATTTCAGTATTGAAACCAGGATATTGGTGTCTCTGTTAGTTTTGGTAGCTTTACTGGAGTTAACAGACTGCAGCAGGTTCAGTGCCCCAGCAGACAGGTTTTCTTATCATTTGGCCTTCTCTGTAACATAATTCAAACTACACTGAATAATCAAAAGATGATTTTGAAGTTCAGAATTAAATTCTTTACACCAAACATTCTTTTTCTTCGCAATGGAACTCCTCTCCATATTGTCGTATGGCAGAAGAACTTGCTACAGGAGAGTTTTGGATCAAGGTAAGTTTATATTTTGTTTTATTTCTGTTCAAAGTACCTGTTAATGGGGGTATCTGTATTCTTTGGAAAGATAGTCAAAGCAAACCAGGCCTTGGATCAATTCTATTTTCAGCCTGCAATAAAACTGTCACAGAGATTTACCCAATAAAACTAAATAATGGACAGGCTGGAGTAGCAAGATCAGCAGCAAGGTCAGCGTAATCACCTTGAAGAGAGTTGCCAGCTGAAAGGAAGAAGTGGCTTAATGATAATAACAGTGAGTGGTTCCCGTCATCACCTGTTGATTTTTGCCTTTTCTTCACAACCTGTAAATTGCAGACTCTCATTCTAAGCACATGTATATGCAACAAGGAGCAGGCGCTACAACACTTTTCCTTGGAGGGAAATCAATACTTACAGTCCTCTCTTTCAAGTCAATATATAATACTCTCACATAATGCAGAGCCATACCAATATCTTAACATCAGCACTGAAACCAACTTGGGTATAAATGTTCTATGCTGTCAGCAAAACCTGACACTTCAAAATTATACCACACAGTAAAGCAATAACAGCCACTAGCAGTAGCTGAGTATTTTTGTACCCTGAACTTAAAATTCAATGTTCACATAATTACTCTTGCATCTTGAATGTAAAGTAAATGATCCAATAAATTAGTGTTGTGCAATATTCATCCATACAGTCATAACCCACTACATTAGTATTAAAAATAACTACATTCTCAGTTATCCACAGAAATACTCAAATAGTTTATTTCACATATATTTGTGATACCCACTTTTAGACAGGCAATGCAAGTAAATAATTTATGGTTACCATTCACAATTTACTGAGATAAACTATTTAGATCCTCATTAATCTTAAATGACACAAGAAGGCACTGTCTGAAGGCATAGTTATGCGTATATAAAGAAATGCTAGCACCTAATAGTCTTATCTTCATGTTTCTAGTAACACATTAAGTCCTGCTATTTAAATTAACATCTCCATTCTTAGTACTCACTTCAGGAATTAAGAGGTTTTTAAGATAGCAAGATATCTTTTTTTTTTTTTAATCTTTGTGAAAGTTTGTAGAGATGTAAGTACGTATCTGTGCATTTCTTTGTATGAATGATGGTGAATGAGTGCCCACCACATGTGTGAAAGAGAGGACAATTTCAGTAGTAGGTCCTCACCTTGTGAGAGAGAGGGAGAGGGGGAGGGGGAGGGGGAGGGGGAGGGGAAGGAAGGGAGGGAGGGAGGGAGGGAGGGAGGGAGGGAGGGAGGGAGGGAGGGAGAGAGTTTTCCAGTACTACATTCACTGGGAAAGCTGTAAAGGAGATTCCAGGGATTTTCCTGTCTCCTCCTTCCATCTCATCAAAGCCAGTTACTGATGGAACTACAGATGTCAGCTTTTGTGCATGATGCATGAGACAATTACAAGCACTTTACTCACTGAGCCATCTCTCCCACACCAAGATACCTTCTTACTCTGTTAAGGGAGGTTTTAGTCTGACTGTAGCTAAGCCTGACCTCATAGTTCTTGGCTCCAGGCTTTCTCCTGCTTTGCTGTCAGAATTCCATTTAAATGTGTTCTAATGAAATTCTTTACTTTTCACCATTCTATATTCATATCATTTTAAAACCTTGGATTTATAAAACTAGGATATTGATAACTAATTTTAACCTAAAATTCTTCTAGAACCCTATCCTTGGCATCAGCTATCCAAACCTTTACGAGAAGAGGTTTGACTCAGCCTTCACTAGTTCTTGTCCTAAAGTATGGGCTGCTGCACACTCCAAAGCTTGAGTCTGATACACTTAATGCTTCTCAGCATTGTGAGAAGCTAGGAACTCCTTACAAATTAGGGACAGTTTTAGTTTCGATTTCCATATCAGGTTGTTAAGATTTAACAGGTGCAAAAATAAATCACCACACTTTTGTCCATTTCAATAAAAGGCAACTACAGAATGACTTAATTTCTAAAACAAAGACAGTTATTTTCAGTCAAGACATTTGATCTGCTGTGCAAGGTACAATGACTGAGGGACAGAGATCCACTATATAATACAAAGGCAGTCATGATACTTTTTTCCCTCATTTTTTATTGGTTATTATTTTTTATTTGCCATTTTCTTTATTTACATTTCAAATATTTTCCCCTTTCCAGGTCTCCCATTAGGAAACCCCCTATCCCATCCCCTCCCCCTGCCTCTATGAGCGTGTTCCCCCACCCACCTTCCCACTCCCATTGTCTTCCCACCCTGGCATTCCCCTACACTGGGGCATTGAACAACCTCAGGCTCAAGGGCCGATCCTTTCACTGAAGTTCAGCAAAGCCATCTTCTGCCATATATGTGGCAGGTCTGGTCAGTTGACACTGTTGCTCTCCCCCATGGGGCTGCAAACCCCCTCAGCTCCTTCAGTCCCCTTTCCAACTCCCCTACTGGGGACTCCACACTAAGTCCAATGGTTGGCTGTGAGCATCCACCTCTGTCTTTGTCAGGCTCTGGCAGAGCCTCTCAGGAGACAGATATGTCAGGCTCCTGTCAGCAAGCTCTTCCCAGCATCAGCAATAGCAACCCAGGCTGCGTGACTGTATATGGGATGTATCCTTATTTAAACTCTGTTTCTGGCATGTGAAGGACGACCATTCTTCAAGCTTGACTACCTGAATGGTAAAGCAGAACTGGATGCTCCATATCCTCATTTACTCCAGTAATCTATTTGCACATATTCATCTATCAGGCCCATTGAAGTTACTAGTTATTGTGCTAGCCATATCTTCAAGTAGAGTTAGAGACAGGATTCAGTGGCACACTGTTACAACTCATGGAGTCTGCCCTTTAATTTGTCTGAGTAGGGTTCTGATCTAATCATTTTGGCTATAAATTCTAGAGACCCTAAAGGAAAGGGACCCTTGCCGAAAGCCTGGCATCCAGCCAGTGATAATCCTTGATTAACCCCTCTGTGTAGTATGAACAAAGTAGACCATACATTCTTCTTTGTCATAATATTGGTTTTTTGTCCACAACACGTTCAACAAGGGCCACTTCCAGTCTACAATGTTATCTTCTCACCAGTTTTTTGTCTGCTACAGCATTATCCCCACCCTGGATATCACATCTATGAGAACTTTTTTCTCAGGTTTATGTCACTTTCTATTGAATGAACCATAGATACATATTTTAGTATATTTTATTTTGCATTGAACAGTTTTGTTAAACTTATTTATGAATTAAAAGAGTTGTCTGTTAATCTCTCTGAAATTCAAGATACAAACAAGTAGCTTACATGTATTATTGACAGGATTTTTAAAATTGTCATTATTTGAATTATTTAACTGTCTAGGTGGTTTTCAACTAGATAGTAGTCCCAAGCTTTGAATTAGCCCCAAAACAGTGGTTAAGATATTTTACCATTGTCTAAGTCAGGGTTACTATTACTATGATTGAACATCAAGACCAAAAAAATGCAAGTGGCAGAGGAAAGGGACTATTTGGCTTATGGTTGCACATCCACATTCCATCACTGAGGAAGTTAGGACAGGAACTCAAAGGGGTTGGTAACCTGTAGGAAGATGCTTGTGTAGATGCTATGAGGTGTGCAGTTCATGTGAGACCTGCTCATCATGGTTTGCTCACTTGGCTTTATTATAGAACCCAAGACCACCAGCCCAGAGAAGACACCACCCATAGTATGCTAGGCCCTCCCACATCAATTAGTAATTAAGAAATGCTCTATAGGCTTGTCTACAGGCCAATCTCATGCAGGCATTTTCTCAGGTGAAGTTATCTCCTTTCAGATGACTCTAGTTGGTATCAAGTCTACATAAAATTACCAGCACAACCGTTACAAAAATTCTCCTGTAAATCATAAAGGTGATGTTTATGGTGGAAGACAAGTCCCATTATATACACAGTTTGTTAAGATTTGCTTAATAGATTATTTCTAATTTCTTAATCAGGAATTTATGTTGAATTTTCTGATATAATTGATTGGCATCTTCCTAATAATTGCCTGATTTTTTTCTTCATTTACTTTTAATAAACTAAATTACAATGATAATCTATTGCTAAGTCAGTCTGGAAACCCTTGAGTAAAGTTAAACTGATGTGATGTATCCTTTTCTAATACCAGATAGCTTTCAATTCAGTAATTATTTGTGTCTAAATTAACATAAGAGGATGTGGTTGTTGTTTATCCTAATGTCTTTACGTTTCGACAGCCTTAGTTTTCATACATATTGAAATCTGTTGGAAAGTATTGTAATTCTTCATATTAGTAGGCTGAGCTTTTGTAGGATTGATGAAGCTACAAGGATCCATAGTATTTAGAGAAAGCTGCTTGACAATTACATTTTCATAAACTGGTTAAAATATATGTAATTATATATTTAATAATAGGATTAACTGAGGCATTTTTTACATGTGAAATATATTTTGAATGTAATCATCCCTCACTATTCCCCCTTTTACTTTATAACTATTGTTTCTTTACATCTTAAATATAATTTTATTACTTTTTAAAAATTTTTCACACAAAGTATTGTGACATATTCTCCCCTCATTCTTCCAAGATGGACTTTCTCCATGCTACCAAACCAACTTTAAGTTTTTTTTTCTTTTTTCTATTTTCTATTGAGTCCAGTCTATGTTGTTGTACTACTTTGGAGATCTTGGGATTTGGGCCCACCTGGAGTGTGGTTAGCCTACTCTCAGCTACATTATCAAAGGAAATTTTCAAGAAGGTGAGATTAGGCATGCTCTTCCACTACTTGCAGACCTCCATCGAAATTTGATAGCTGCTGGAAGACAAAGATATTTTGCTTAAAAGTTCCAGAAATAACTCATTTATAAATTCCTTTTTGGATACTTTCATGTTCTACAAACTTATCATATCATACAATAAATATCATTATTGATCAAGTATTTTCACTAGCATCTTACCTTGGCAATGACAACAATTTCTATAATGATGGGGTTTTAGATATCAGAGAGATTTGATTTCTATTTCCAGTCTCTGATTCCTTATATCTCCTTGATTGCAACTGTAATTTTATCAGTGTTACAAGTTTTAGTTTTGCTATTTTATGGCTTGCAACATAAAATCTGTAGTATTTCATTTAGCTGACCATTTTTTTCTTATTATTTCCTATTATTCTTACTATTTTCTTCTGAGTTTGATTTCAATCTTGGTTTCTAAAATTCATAATCCTATAAATCATAATCAATTGCCTATGAATCGGCATAAATGCATTGCCGGCACAGTTTTCTTAGAGGGATACCCAGTATGCTGAATGCTTCAGTCTAGTGTATCTCATAATACCTCCTAATGTCTCCTTCTATATTTAATTTGAGATATTGATTGTATTTATTGTAAGCTTCTATTGATTTCCAAACAGTAAATTGAATGACTACAGAGGGAGGAAAACAGATGCTAATTCATATAAAATTTTTAAATGAAGCAATGCCTGCTTTCTAGTAGTAAATCATCACTTTTGGTAAGAGTAACATATCCCAATTTTTGGTTTTCTTTGTGGATTCAGTTTTGACTACAAAGCTTGCTTATTTTAGTTATTTTTACTAGTTACTGCTAGTGATTCATTAATGTAGATTTTCTAATTCTTCAATTTATATCAAACATTTCTTTGAGCATTGTGACTTATTGTGACTATAAGTTGGACAACGGGTGTTTGAGGATGCGCTTAAAACATACTGCAGTGATAAAGGGAGACTGGGAGAAGCTAAGTAGTAGATAACAAAAGGAGAATTTGAACTGCTGTATCGATTTGATAAATGTTTCAGAAACGTTCCATGACAGGCACAGTGAAAACAGACTTTCAGAGCTGGAGTGAATGAACCAGAATCCTCATGTTGGTCAACATTTCAGTGGAAGTGGACAGCTTAAAATAGGTTGTCATAATAGAGGACATCTGTAGCAAAGACCATCCTCCTGTGAGCTGCTAGGTAACAACTGACTCTCAGAGGGAGAGAATTCATAACCATGTTTGCAGAACAATAAGAAGACTCACTAGTATTCATCGGTGACTTTTGATTAATTAATTGAGGTATATGGGTTTAGAAGGGTTAGGCTTAATTATAGATTGAACACTTTGCAACATAATATATGGAGAGTGATAGCTTATTTTTCATTTTACTTCATTTTAATCCTTTACATAGTAAATATATGAATAGTTTATATTGTTAGACTATTTACCCTGCAAACATTGTTTCTTTAAATTGAAAGACTGTATTGAGAATCAACATTTAAATTATTAATTTTTTGAGAATTCTTACCTCAACCTGGTATGATATCATTAACAGCATATTTGGTTTCAAATCTACATTGTCATCTTGTGTTTTAAGTAATATATATTGAGGTTTTAAAAAAAATTTATCTACTGTTTTATTATTGGAATACTTTTCTCAATACAATATTTTTATTTAAAATAAGAGTAGACATGTTCATAATAAAACAATGCTATGGCTTATTACCTTACTAATGTTTGGCATAATAATTAAATATAGTAAATATATCTTCTTTACTTTTTAAACTACTGTGCAAAGAATAATTTTTCCTGTATTCAATAACAACGGCACTTAGAACATTTCATGGCCCTTTGTAATAAGTCTTACTTCAGCTCATTTTGTGAATATTACATAAATATTAACTGGCTACAATTAAGCTTCCAGGGTGAGATATAATCACTAAACTATAGATGAATATTGACTTACATTTCATGCTATAGACAATTCTCATTGCCCCTCATTTCTTTATTTCTATCATGGTTTTCATCTGGAATCATTTGTCTTCTTCCTTAGAACACTCTATCTAATATGTTGAGACAGTATTTACAATAAATTCCAGAATAGTTTTCTTGTTATCACGTTTCAAAAACTCTATCACTGTGTGCTTAATAATTGGTGAGAGAAATTCTACCCTAATATGGCATTTCATATATTTTACATTCTGACAGTGCAAAATATGATACCACTTTGTACTTTTAAGTTTTAAGCATCAACAATCTTCTCAGCTTATTCCTTGTAAGATTTTGTAGTCATCTAGGGCTTAGACTCCCCCAACATATATAATAACTAATAATGTCTGATATATATTTATATATTGCATTCTAATGAATTATATTTATATTATAACATGTAATATATAGCATAACATGTTATATTTATTATAACATATATAAAATGTTATATTTATATCAATACCTTTCATTACTGAAATACTTATTGCTATATATTATTTATTTCATGCTATTATGTGCTAACATGTGTTTCTTTCTTGTCTATATCTATATTGATTCACTGTATACGATTACTAAAATATTTCCTAGATGACTGATCCACTCCATAGCACCCCCTGTGGCATGGGGACAATGTGGGTTTGCCCATCTTAATTAATCCAAATTAGATAATCCTCCTATAGGCACTAACAGAGGCCAATCAAACCTATTAATTCCTCATGGAATGCCCAGAAACTGCTCTCCAGGGTGATCCTAGACTGTGTCAAATTAACAATCAATAGTACTTAACACAAAACTAAACTAATTTTAAATGCACAATCAATTTAATCTTAAAAACATTCATTTTCATTAACCACAAGTGACCATATTTCCTTCAAGTTAATTTCCTTCAAGTAAGCCCTCATTTCCAGTCTCTTTAAATATTAACACTTTATTACTGTACAAATATTTTTCATCGCTAGATGTTTCTGTAAATGGAATTATTTATCATGTTTTATATTTAATTTTATATCTCCAGATTTTTGGAAAGTTATTTTTTAACAAAACAATTTTCTCATGTGTCAAAATGTAGGTCAATCTTTCCTGGTGTGAGTAAGATAGTTTGGAGCACTTAACCCTAATGGATATTTATGTCAAACCCCTCCCATAAAAAGCCCAAGAATCTACTTAGAAAATGAAGCAGAAATACTTTAAGAGCCAGAGGTGATGGATACCTTCAAGGCAACAGTGAATAATAAGCAACATAACCAAGTTTCTTAAAACAAATTTACTTAATCTGAATAATAATGCAAAGAAAAAAAAACAGTATCAGAAATAAAAAAGTATTCAAGTTTGAAACGGAAATGCTGGCTCAATCATTTGCATCAAAACTTGATGTTCTGATTTCCATTCCTGAAAGCAACATGCTAAAAGCAAACAACCAACTCTGTAAAATGTCCTTTGACCTCTGAAGAAATAGGTTCCTACTACAGCATAAGTAAAGAAATATATGAATATATAAATTTTAAAACTTAAAACTATTTTTTGAGATGAAGAACAGGAAATAATACAACCATAAAATGAAAAATAAAATCAAATTTTAGACATTGTTTTATTTTTATTTATTTATTTACACTCCAGATTTTATCCGCTCCTACTCTGTCCACCCTCTGATGGTTCTACATCCTGTAGCCCACTACCTATCTCCACGAGGATGTCCTTGCCACACACCACCCACCCATACAGACCTCTAAATTCCCTGGGGCCTCCAGTCTCTTGAGGGTAAGATGTATCTTCTCTGACTGAACCCAGATCCAGCAGTCCTCTATTATATGTGTGTTGGGGGCCTCATATCAGCTGGTATATGCTGCCTGGTTGGTAGTCCAATGTTTGAAAGATCTCAGGGGTTTAGGTTAATTGAGACATCTGGTCTTTCTACGTGTTTGCTCTTCTCCTCAGCTTCTTCCAGCATATATATAATTCAAGCACAGGGATCAGCAGCTTTTGTCCATTGGTTGGGTGTGAAAGAAAGAAAACTAAATTCAAGGCTTCAAAGCCCTAGGCAGAAGGTTTATTCAAGGCCCTAGTCAGAAGGCTTACAGACTTAAAGCCATAAAGATAAGAGAGTCGGCCAGCTGACACAAAGGCTGTAAAGTCATCCCAGGAACCAACTAGCCATTGAGATAAGAAAAGCACGCAAGGACAATCTCCAGACAAGCTCAGATGAATAATGGGCCACCTGCTGATATGGTTTGAGCTTAGCCAGATGCCCTGCCAACCAAGATAAACACCCTCCCTTTAGAGTTACTGTCGCATACTGCTCGCTGATATTTAAACTGCCCACTTGTGTGTAACTGTGCCAATTTCCCCTATCTCCCCACTCCTTTCCTATATAAACCCCTAATTTTTGAGCCTTAGGGTCAACTCCCCTGTCTCCTGAATGAGATATGTGTCGGCAGTTCATTAACCTGCCTTGTGTGTTTACATCAAGATGGTCTCTTGTGATTCCTTGGGTGTGCACCAACTGGGGACTTGAGTGGGGGTTTCTCCGCTAGGTTCTTTCATTTGGAGGTTCCACCAAGATATGAGTGACACCCCGGAACCCCGAAGAACCATTGGAGGTACGTCTGTGTTAGTCTTACATTTTGTTTGTTGTCTGAGCGCTGAGTTTGTGTTTGGTTTCAGTTTTCTGGCCTTAGTGACTGCAGAAAAAGTCCAAGGGCTGCAGGCTGCAACCCTGGAAGATGTTCCAAGGTTCGAAGGGGGTGGATGTGGAATCCCGCCCCAAGAAAGTCAGAAGAACCTGGCTGTTGTCTTTCAGAACTAAGGAAACAGAGTTCTCCTTCTAACTGGAAGAGAGTGGACATGGAATCCCGCTCCTTCAGAGGTCACGTTCAGATGGCTGTTTAAGTCTAGATGCAGATTTGTGTGTTTAGACGTGCTAGTGTCTGTTGATTTTGTTTTGTTCTTGTTATTTCTTTTTTTTTTTTTTTTTTTTTTTTTTTTTTTTGTGGCACAGACTGTGACGACCCCTTTATCTTTGACTGAGGACCATTGGATGGACATTAAGGCAAGAGGACAGAATTTGTCAGTGACGATTAAAATGAAACCTTGGCAGACTTTCTGTACCTCAGAATGGCCTGCTTTTAGAGTGGGCTGGCCGCCTGGGGGTACTTTTGATTTACCCATCATCAGGGCCATGAGGGCCGTTGTGTTCCAGGAAGGTCTGGAAGCATACCCAGATCAACAGCCGTACATCACGGTGTGGGAGGATTTGGAGAGATTCCCTCCCTAGTGGGTCCTGCTGTTCCTCCCACCCCGTCGTCCAGGCTCCAGGACCCTGGCTGTCCGAGAGAGTGCTGTGAATGAGATGCAGAAGCCACAGCCTAAAGAAGATGGTGAGCACTGCACTCCATTGGCACTCACCCCTAAGATCTACCCTGAAGTAGAAGAATCCCCTGAGTGGCCTACTCCCCTGCCCCAACCCTACCCTCAAGCTCCCCAACCCCCTTCTCAACCCTCAGCCCCCCAGGCCTCTCTTCTGGGGGGAGGAGGCCCCTCAGCAGAAACGAGGAGCCAGTGGAGAGCCACCCCTGAAGGACCGGCCCACTCCACTGTAGTGCTTCCCCTTAGGGCGGTTGGGCCACCCCCAGCTGACCAGAATGATTTACAGCTTTTACAGTATTGGCCTTTTTCTTCCTCTGATCTTTATAACTGGAAAATTAATCACCCTTCTTTTTCAGAAAACCCTGCAGGGCTCACAGGCTTGATAGAGTCCTTGATGTACTCTCATCAGCCTACCTGGGATGACTGCCAACAGCTTTTACAGACACTGTTCACCACCGAGGAGAGAGAGAGTATCCTCCAAGAAGCTCAGAAGAATGTCCGGGATGTTGCCTGACAACCTGCCCAGACCCCAGCTGAAATAGATGAAGGATTCCCCTTGACCCGTCCTCAATGGGATTATAACACACCAAGAGGTAGGGAGCAGCTGTCCAATTACTGGCGGGCTCTAGTGGTGGGCCTCAGAGGGGCTGCACAAAGGCCCACAAATTTGGCTAAGGTAAGAGAGGTTATGCAGGGGATGACGGAGGCCCCTCATTCTTTCTGGAAAGACTCATGGAGGCTTACAGAAGGTACACCCATTTTGACCCTATGTCTGAAGGGCAGCGAGCCTCCGTGATTATGACCTTCATTGGGCAATCAGCCCCCGATATTAGAAAGAAACTGCAGTGGATTGAAAGATTACAGGACTATACTATAAGAGGTGTGGTAAAGGAGACTGAGAAAGTGTATCATAAGAGAGAGACAGAGGATGAGAAACAGGAAAGAGAAAAGAAAGAGAGAAGAGAAGAAGAGGATAGGAGAGACAGGAATCAGCAACAAACTCTGACTCAAATACTGGCCACAGTGGTAGTTAGATATAGAAGAGATAGGAATAGGCAGTCAGGGGACCTGGGAGACGAGAAACGGCAGGGACCAAGGAGATCCAGAAGAGATAGACCATCCCTGGAAAAAGATCAATGTGCGTACTGCAAAGACAAAGTTCACTGGCCTCGCGAATGCCCCCAAAAGAAACAGGAAGCAAAAGTACTGTCCCTTCTTGGTTCCGGGACTCAGCAGAACTTAGGAAATTAGACTGAACAGGTCAGAGGGTGCGCCAGAGAACCGGACAGCTTCTGGGACAGGCAGAAGCACAGAGCCGCTGAGGCAGCACCCTTGGCGGGCCGCAGACAGCCAGCCACCGTCCGGACCAGAGGACAGGTGTCCGCCTGGCTTGGGAGGCGGCCTCAGCCTCAGCAGCAGCGGTCGCCATCTGGGTTCCGGGACTCAGCAGAACTTAGGAAATTAGTCTGAACAGGTTAGAGGGTGCGCCAGAGAACCGGACAGCTTCTGGGACAGGCAGAAGCACAGAGCCGCTAAGGCAGTACCCTTTGCAGGCTGCAGATAGCCGTCCACCGTCCGGACCAGAGGACAGTTGTCCGCCTGGCTCAGGAGGCGGCCTCAGCCTCAGGAGCAGCGGACGCCATCTTGGTTCCAGGACTCCCTGGAACTTAGGAATTTAGTCTGCACAGGTGAGAGTCTGCACCACAGAAGCTGACACCTTCTGGGAACTGCCAAAGCAACACAGCTTCTGAGAAAGGCCCTGTTTTGGGCCTTCCTCTTCGACCAGGAGGAGGTCCAAAAACAAGATATCTGCGCACCTTCCCTGTAAGAGAGCTTGCCAGCAGAGAGTGCTCTGAGCACTGAAACTCAGAGGAGAGAATCTGTCTCCCAGGTCTGCTGAGAGAAGATAACAGAATCACCAGAAGTACAATCTCTAAACAGAGTCAACTATAACTACTAACTCCAGAGATTACCAGATGGCGAGAGGTAAATGTAGAAATCCTACTAACAGGAACCAAGACCACTCACCATCATCAGAACCCAGCACTCCCACTTCGCCCAGTCCAGGGCACCCCAACACACCCGAAAACCTAGACCTAGATTTAAAAGCATATCTCATGATGATGGTAGAGGACATCAAGAAGGACTTTAATAAATCACTTAAAGAAATACAGGAGAACACTGCTAAAGAGTTACAAGTCCTTAAAGAAAAACAGGAAAACACAATCAAACAGGTAGAAGTCCTTACAGAAAAAGAGGAAAAAACATACAAACAGGTGATGGAAATGAACAAAACCATACTAGACCTAAAAAGGGAAGTAGACACAATAAAGAAAACTCAAAGTGAGGCAACACTGGAGATAGAAACCCTAGGAAAGAAATCTGGAACCATAGATTTGAGCATCAGCAACAGAATACAAGAGATGGAAGAGAGAATCTCAGGTGCAGAAGATTCCATAGAGAACATCGGCACAACAATCAAAGAAAATGGAAAATGCAAAAAGATCCTAACTCAAAATATCCAGGAAATCCAGGACACAATGAGAAGACCAAATCTACGGATAATAGGAGTGGATGAGAATGAAGATTTTTCAACTCAAAGGACCAGCAAACATCTTCAACAAAATTGTTGAAGAAAACTTCCCAAATATAAAGAAAGAGATACCTATGAACATACAAGAAGCCTACAGAACTCCAAATAGACTGGACCAGAAAAGAAATTCCTCCCAACACATAATAATCAGAACAACAAATGCACTAAATAAAGAAAGAATACTAAAAGCAGTAAGGGAAAAAGGTCAAGTAACATACAAAGGCAAGCCTATCAGAATTACACCAGATTTTTCACCAGAGACTATGAAAGCCAGAAGAGCCTGGACAGATGTTATACAGACACTAAGAGAACACAAATTCCAGCCCAGGCTACTATACCCAGCCAAACTCTCAATTACCATAGATGGAGAATCCAAAGTATTCCAAGACAAAACCAAATTCACACATTATCTCTCCATGAATCCAGCCCTTCAAAGGTTAATAACAGAAAAAACCAATACAAGAACGGGAACAATACCCTAGAAAAAACAAGAAGGTAATCCCTCAACAAACCTAAAAGAAGACAGCCACAAGAACAGAATGCCAACTTTAACAACAAAAATAACAGGAAGCAACAATTACTTTTCCTTAATATCTCTTAACATCAATGGTCTCAACTCCCCAATAAAAAGACATAGACTAACAAACTGGCTACACAAACAAGACCCAACATTTTGCTGTTTACAGGAGACACATCTCAGAGAAAAAGATAGACACTACCTCAGAATAAAAGGCTGGAAAACAATTTTCCAAGCAAATGGTATGAAGAAACAAGCTGGAGTAGACATCCTAATATCTGATAAGATGGACTTCCAACCCAAAGACATCAAAAAAGACAAGGAGGGGCACTTCGTTCTCATCAAAGGTAAAATCCTCCAAGAGGAACTCTCAATTCTGAATATCTATGCTCCAAATACAAGGGCAGCCACATTCATTAAAGAAACTTTAGTAAAGCTCAAAGCACACATTGCACCTCACACAATAATAGTGGGAGAGTTCAACACACCACTTTCACCAATGGACAGATCATGGAAACAGAAACTAAACAGGGACACAGTGAAACTAACAGAAGTGATGAAACAAATGGACCTGACAGATATCTACAGAACATTTTATCCTGAAACAAAAGGATATATCTTCTTCTCAGCACCTCATGGTTCCTTCTCCAAAATTGACCACATAATAGGTCACAAAACAGGCCTCAACGGATTCAAAAATTTTGAAATTGTCCCATGTATCCTATCAGATCACCATGCACTAAGGCTGATCTTCAATAACAAAAAAAATAACAGAAAGCCAACACTCACGTGGAAACTGAACAACACTCTTCTCAATGATACCTTGTCAAGGAAGGAATAAAGAAAGAAATTAAAGACTTTTTAGAGTTTAATGAAAATGAAGCCACAACGTACCCAAACCTTTGGGACACAATGAAAGCATATCTAAGAGGGAAACTCATAGCTCTGAGTGCCTCCAAGAAGAAACGGGAGAGAGTACATACTAGCAGCTTGATAACACATCTAAAAGCTCTAGAAAAAAAGGAAGCAAATTCACCCAAGAGGAGTAGACGGCAGGAAATAATCAAACTCAGGGGTGAAATCAACCAAGTGGAAACAAGAAGAACTATTCAAAGAATTAAACAAACGAGGAGTTGGTTCTTTGAGAAAATCAACAAGATAGATAAACCCTTAGCTAGACTCACTAGAGGGCACAGAGACAAAATCCTAATTAACAAAATCAGAACTGAAAAGAGAGACATAACAACAGATCCTGAAGAAATCCAAAACACCATCAGATCCTTCTACAAAAGGCTATACTCAACAAAACTGGAAAACCTGGATGAAATGGACAAATTTCTGGACAGATACCAGGTACCAAAGTTGAATCAGGATCAAGTTGACCTTCTAAACAGTCCCATATCCCCCAAAGAAATAGAAGCATTTATAAATAGTCTCCCAGCCAAAAAAAGCCCAGGACCAGACGGGTTTAGTGCAGAGTTCTATCAGACCTTCAAAGAAGATCTAATTCCAGTTCTGCACAAACTTTTTCACAAGATAGAAGTAGAAGGTACTCTACCCAACTCATTTTATGAAGCCACTATTACTCTGATACCTAAACCACAGAAAGATCCAACAAAGATAGAGAACTTCAGACCAATTTCTCTTATGAATATTGATGCAAAAATCCTCAATAAAATTTTCCCTAACCGAATCCAAGAACACATTAAAGCAATCATCCATCCTGACCAAGTAGGTTTTATTCCAGGGAAGCAGGGATGGTTTAATATATGAAAATCCATCAATGTAATCCATTATATAAACAAACTCAAAGACAAAAACCACATGATCATCTCATTAGATGCAGAAAAAGCATTTGACAAGATCCAACACCCATTCATGATAAAAGTTTTGGAAAGATCAGGAATTCAAGGCCCATACCTAAACATGATAAAAGCAATCTACAGCAAACCAGTAGCCAACATCAAAGTAAATGGAGAGAAGCTGGAAGCAATCCCACTAAAATCAGGGACTAGACAAGGCTGCCCACTTTCTCCCTACCTTTTCAACATAGTACTTGAAGTATTAGCCAGAGCAATTCGACAACAAAAGGAGATCAAGGGGATACAAATTGGAAAGGAGGAAGTCAAAATATCACTTTTTGCAGATGATATGATAGTATATATAAGTGACCCTAAAAATTCCACCAGAGAACTCCTAAACCTGATAAACAGCTTCGGTGAAGTAGCTGGATATAAAATTAACTCAAACAAGTCAATGGCCTTTCTCTACACAAAGAATAAACAGGCTGAGAAAGAAATTAGGGAAACAACACCCTTCTCAATAGTCACAAATAATATAAAATGTCTCGGCGTGACTCTAACTAAGGAAGTGAAAGATCTGTATGATAAAAACTTCAAGTCTCTGAAGAAAGAAGTTAAAGAAGATCTCAGAAGATGGAAAGATCTCCCATGCTCATGGATTGGCAGGATCAACATTGTAAAAATGGCTATCTTGCCAAAAGCAATCTACAGATTCAATGCAATCCCCATCAAAATTCCAACTCAATTCTTCAACGAATTAGAAGGAGCAATTTGCAAATTCATCTGGAATAACAAAAAACCTAGAATAGCAAAAACTCTTCTCAAGGATAAAAGAACCTCTGGTGGAATCACCATGCCTGTCCTAAAGCTTTACTACAGAGCAATTGTGATAAAAACTGCATGGTACTGGTATAGAGACAGACAAGTAGACCAATGGAATAGAATTGAAGACCCAGAAATGAACCCACACACCTATGGTCACTTGATCTTCGACAAGGGAGCTAAAACCATCCAGTGGAAGAAAGACAGCATTTTCAACAATTGGTACAGGCACAACTGATTGTTATCATGTAGAAGAATGCGAATTGATCCATACTTATCTCCTTGTATTAAGGTCAAATCTAAATGGATCAAAGAACTTCACATAAAACCAGAGACACTGAAACTTATAGAGGAGAAAGTGGGGAAAATCCTTGAAGATATGGGCACAGGGGAAAAATTCCTGAACAGAACAGCAATGGCTTGTGCTGTAAGATCGAGAATTGACAAATGGGACCTAATGAAACTCCAAAGTTTCTACAAGGCAAAAGACACCGTCAATAAGACAAAGAGAACACCAACAGATTGGGAAAGGATCTTTACCTATCCTAAATCAGATAGGGGACTAATATCCAACATATATAAAGAACTCAAGAAGGTGGACTTCAGAAAATCAAATAACCCCATTAAAAAATGGGGCTCAGAACTGAACAAAGAATTCTCACCTGAGGAATACCAAATGGCAGAGAAGCACCTGAAAAAATGTTCAACATCCTTAATCATCATGGAAATGCAAATCAAAACAACCCTGAGATTCCACCTCACACCAATCAGAATGGCTAAGATAAAAAATTCAGGTGACAGCAGATGCTGGCGAGGATGTGGAGAAAGAGGAACACTCCTCCATTGTTTGTGGGATTGCAGGCTTATACAACCACTCTGGAAATCCCTCTGGCGGTTCCTCAGAAAATTGGACATAGTACTACCGGAGTATCCAGCAATACCTCTCCTGGGCATATATCCAGAATATGCCCCAACTAGTAAGAAGGACACATGCTCCACTATGTTCATAGCAGCCTTATTTATAATAGCCAGAAGCTGGAAAGAACCCAGATGCCCCTCAACAGAGGAATGGATACAGAAAATGTGGTACATCTACACAATGGAGTACTACTCAGCTATTAAAAAGAATGAATTTATGAAATTCCTAGCCAAGTGGATGGACCTGGAGGACATCATCCTGAATGAGGTAACACATTCACAAAGGAACTCACACAATATGTACTCACTGATAAGTGGATATTAGCCCAAAACCTAGGGTACCCAAGATATAAGATACAATTTCCTAAACACATGAAACTCAAGAAAAATGAAGACTGAAGTGTGGACACTATGCCCCTCCTTAGAAGTGGGAACAAAACACCCTTGCAAGGAGTTACAGAGACAAAGTTTGGAGCTGAGATGAAAGGATGGACCATGTAGAGACTGCCTTATCCAGGGATCCACCCCATAATCAGCATCCAAACGCTGACACCATTGCATACACTAGCAAGATTTTATCGAAAGGACCCAGATGTAGCTGTCTCTTGTGAGACTATGCCGGGGCCTAGCAAACACAGAAGTAGATGCTCACAGTCAGCTAATGGATGGATCACAGGGCTCCCAATGTAGGAGCTAGAGAAAGTACCCAAGGAGCTAAAGGGATCTGCAACCATATAGGTGGATCAACATTATGAACTAACCAGTACCCCGGAGCTCTTGACTCTAGCTGCATATGTATCAAAAGATGGCCTAGTCGGCCATCACTGGAAAGAGAGGCCCATTGGACATGCAAACTTTATATGCCCCAGAACAGGTGAACGCCAGGGCCAAAAAGGGGGAGTGGGCGGGTAGGAGAGTGGAGTTGGGTGGGTATGGGGGACTTTTGGTATAGCATTGGAAATGTAAATGAGCTAAATACCTAATAAAAAATGGAAAGAAAAAAAAAAGTACTGTCCCTTGGAGATGATGAAGACTAGGGGAGACAGTGCTCAGCCCCCCTCCCTGAGCCTAGGGTAACATTAAAAGTGGAGGGGACCCCTATAGGTTTCTTGGTTGATACAGGTGCAGAATATTTGGTGCTAAAAACACCTCTAGGTAAGATAAAAAACAAGAAGGCGCTAGTGATTGGGGCCACAGGGCAGAAGAGACTTACTAACCAAATTAAAGGCACAAACAGCCTTTGCCCCCTCTGGACCAGAATTGTCATGCGGGGCTGAGACACCTCAGACCCTAGTGTTGTCTTTACAGCTAGGGGAAGAATATCGGATTTACCAGAGTAAAATAGAACACCCTGAGGGAATACAAGACCGCCTCACTTGATTTCCTCAAGCCTGGGCCAAAACTGGGGAAATGAGAATGGCAAGACAAGCTCCCCCAGTGGTGATCAAGCTTAAGTCTGGAGCCACTCCCATTAGGGTCTGACAGTATCTATGAGCAAGGAAGCTCAGGAGGGTATACACCAGACTGCTCCAACAAGGGATCCTAGTCCCCTGCAAGTCTCTTAGGAATACCCCCCTACTCCCAGTAAAGAAACAGGGACAAATGACTACCGTCTTGTACAGGATCTCAGAGAGGTAAACAAAAGAGTTCAGCATATCCACCCCACAGTGCCCAATCCTTACAACCTGCTCAGTATTCTGCCATCTGAATGAACCTGGTATACGGTCTTAGATCTCAAAGACGCCTTGTTTGATGAAGCTGTACATCGCCATCTTGCCTCTTTCAGGTTCAACTCTTCCCAGGTGACTCTTTTGCAATATGTAGATGACCTTCTGGTGGCTGGAGAAACACGCGAGGAGTGCGAACTTGGGGCTCAGAAAATCCTGGCTAAGTTAGGTGAGTTGGGGTACCGGGCTTTGTCTAAAAAGGCACAGTTATGCCGGACTGAGGTGACTTACCTGGGATACACCCTGAAGAATGGACAACGATGGCTCACCGAAGCTAGGAAGCAGACAGTGACACAGATCCCGACCCCAACCACCCCTCGCTAGGTAAAAGAATTCCTGGGGACTGCAGGATTCTGTAGACTCTGGATCCCAGGGTTCACTACTTTGGCAGCCCCATTATACCTCCTAACAAAAGAGAAGGGAGAGTTCATTTGGACTAAGGAACATCAATTGGCTTTTGAGACTCTCAAAAAGGCACTGCTACAGGCCCCTGCCTTAGCACTACTTGATTTAAACAAGCCTTTCACCCTATACATGGGTGAGAGAAATGGAGTAGCCAGAGGAAGCGTCCGGTAGCCTATCTGTCAATGAAACTGGACTCCGTGGCTAGCGGATGGCCCTCCTGTTTGCGGTCAATAGCAGCCACAGCTGTGTTGGTGAAGGATGCTGATAAACTGACTATGGGCCAAAACGTGACAGTGGTGGCCCCACATGCCCTGGAGAGTATTATTCAACAGCCACCAGACCTCTGGATGATCAACGCCTGTATGACTCACTACCAGAGCCTGTGGTTGACTGAAAGGGTAACCTTTGCTCCACCTGCCATTCTCAACCCTGCCACCTTACTGCCTGAGGCTAGGGAAACCCCGGTACACCAATGTGAAGAGATACTGGCAGAAGAAACTGGGACTCAGCCAGACTTAACTGACCGACCATGGCCTGGGGCAGTGACCTGGTTCACTGATGGAAGCAGCTTCATGGTAGAAGGTAAGCTCAAAGCCTGGGCAGTGGTAGTGGACGGGAAGTTGGTTATCTGGGCCAGCAGCATGCCTGAAGGAACATCCGCCCAAAGTATGGAGCTTGTTGCCCTCACTCAGGCTTTAAGGCTAGCACAGGGAAAGGCTATTAACATTTATACTGACAGCCAATATGCCTCTGCAATGGTCCATGTTCACAGGACAATCTCCAGACAGTGTGGACTGTTGACATCCACTGGGAAAGACATCAAAAATGAAGAGGAAATTCTCAGAAGCTGTTCATTTGCTACGTAAGGTGGTGATTATCCATTGCCCAGGACATCAAAAGGGAACCGGACCAATAGAAAAAGGAAATCGGATGGCAGACCAGGTGGCTAAAAAGGCAGCACAGGGGTCAATGACTTTGGTAATTAAAACCACATCCCAGCTGGTTGAGGAGAACACAGAAAAAAGGACCCTCACAGAAGAAGAGGGGCTAGACTATTTGGCTAGTCTACACTGACTCACTCACCTGGGACCCAAAAAGATGACAGAGCTAGTTAATAGATCTCCTTATCATATCCCTAGACTACAAAAGGCAGTAGAAGATTTAGTGAAGAATTGTCGAGCAGGTGCCCTCACCAATGTTGGGTCCAATAAGTACCATGGTGGAAGATGCATACTAGGAGATAGGCCTGGGACTTACTGGGAGGTTGACTTTACTTAGGTCAAGGCAACCCGTTATAGAAATAAGTACCTTCTAGTTTTTGTAGATACCTTTCAGGGTGGACTGAAGCATTCCCCACCAAGAGGGAAATGGCTAATGTGGTGGCCAAGAAGATACTTAAAGAAATCTTTCCCTGTTTCGGGGTACCAAAGGTACTTGGGTCAGACAACTGGCCTGCCTTCGTCTCCCAGGTAAGCCAGGGATTGGCCAGACAGCTGGGGATAAATTGGAAGCTACATTGTGCTTACAGACCCCAGAGTTCAGGACAGGTAGAAAGAATGAATAGAACTCTAAGAGACCTTCACTAAATTGACCTTAGAGACCGACGGGAATGATTGGACAGCCCTTCTCCCTTATGCCCTATTCTGGGTCCGGAACACCCCCGGAACCTCAGGTCTAACACCTTTCAAACTAATGTTTGGGGCGCCCCATCCATCTATGTGACTGTAGAAAATAGAACTTGTCCTGATGCTTCCTCCATTCCCTCATCTCACCTTCTAGCCCAGCTGAAGGCCCTTGAAACCATGAGGAAAGAAATCTGGGAGCAGTTGAAAGAGACCTATGTAGCTGGCGACTTGCAGGTGCCACATCAGTTTGAAGTGGGAGACACTGTCCTGGTGAGAAGGCATTGAGCAGGGAACCTCAAGCCATGGTGGAAGGGACCCTACCTGGTGCTATTGACTACACCCACCACCGTTAAGGTAGAAGGAATTCCCACTTGTGTCCATGCTTCACACTTTAAGAAGGCTCCCCCTGAGACTAATTGAGATGAGTGGGCCCTGGAAAAGACTAATAATCCTCTTAAGTTGCACCTACGTCACAGCTCAGAACTGAGACCCCAATCCTCATACACCAATTCAGCAAACTTGTTGGGAAGTACTTAATGAAGAGTGAACATTGTTAGGTCAGCCACCACAGTACACCCCCATGGACTTAGTAGCCTGACCTCACGCCTGATATTTGTAAGATAGCAGCAGGATCACTTACCTGGGACCTCCCTGACCATAACGATCTCCATAACCCACCACCTGAGAAACTGTGTGTCCTGAACGGGATAGGGAGCACGTTTGAGTGCTCGGGGCAGTTCTATTGTGCCAACCTCCAGTCCGCAGAATTTTATGTTTGCCCTGGCCAAGGCCAGAACTGAAAGCTTCACCATAAGTGTGTGTGTGTGTGTGGGGGGGGTTGGGGCGGGTATCAAACTTTATTGTGCTGCATGGGGTTGTGAAACCACAGGAGATGCTTACTGGAATCCTACCTATACCTGGGACCTGACTATGGTGAAAAGGGGCAGCAGCTTTGTCAAGCCAAACCAAGGTGAGAGAGATGGGTCTAAATACCCTAAGAACTGGTGTGCCCATAGCAACAGCTCCAATGTACCCTGTAAAGGTAAATATTGCAACCCCATACTTATAAAATCCACTGTTAAAGGGAAGCAAGATCGTCAGAGCTGGCTTAGGGGAAATAATTGGGGTCTGTGATTGGATGCCGCAGGGAAAGACCCTGGGTTGATTTTCAAAATCAAATTAATGGTGGAGAGTCCATCCTCAGTGCCCATAGGAACTAGCAAGGTCCTTCCAGAACAGGGCCTCCCTGCCAAACCCAAATCCCCGGCTCCGATAACTGAGGCACCCCCCAAGGTCATGACAACCCCCCAGATTCCCCAACCACAATTCCCCCAGATCCCTCGATGGGGCAAAGACTGTTCAATCTGATTAGAGGAGCCTTTTATGCCCTTAACAGCTCGGATCCAGATGCCACTACATACTGCTGGTTATTCCTATCATCAGGCCCTCCCTACTCTGAAGGGGTTGCTTTTAATGAAGATTTTAATAAAACAAGTAGTCATGCCTTATGCTCATGGGGAACAGGAAAGAAATTAACCCTGACTGAAGTGTCAGGAGCAGCCCTTGTCTCTGTACAGGGACACCTCCTCCTGCCCACCAACACCTATGTGGTCGGACTAATTCTGTATCCAGGACAAATACCAACTATTACCTTGTGCCATATCCAGTTGGTTGGTGGGCCTGTAACACAGGGCTCACCCCATGTGTATCAACTAGTGTCTTTGACCCCTCTGGTGATTTCTGTATCATGGTTCATCTTCTATCTCGCATGTATTATTATCCTGCCTCCCGCCTGGAAGATGAATATATCAGTAAGAAGTTGAAAAGAGATCCAGTCTCCATTACTCTAGCTATGTTAATGGGGGTCGGTCTTACAGAGGAGTAGGAATGGGTTTAGCAGCCTTGGTTGAGGGTAGACAAGGAATTCAGTCCTTAAGAGAAGCTATAAATGAAGATTTAAGCATGCTACAAAAATCTGTTGATGCATTAGAGAAATCCTTGACGTCCCTGTCAGAAGTAGTATTACAAAACAGAAGAGGTTTAGATTTATTGTTTTTAAGGGAAGGTGGACTATGTGCAGCCTTAAAAGAAGAATGCTGCTTCTATGCAGACCACACGGGAATAGTCAGAGATTCTATGCAGAAATTGAGGGAAAGACTGGAAAGGAAATGGTTCAAGTTGTGGTACTCTAAATCTCCATGGATGACCACTTTACTTTCTGCTTTAGCCAGACCAATTCTTACTGTATGTTTGGTTATGATCTTTGGCCCCTGCTTAATAAATAAGGGAATTGCTTTTGTTAAGAGTAGAGTGAATGCAGTGCAGCTTATGGTGCTCCAACATCAATATCAACCTATAGTAAAGATAGAAGAAGAATATGATTCCTACCCCCCACATGAGGATACAGACCTTTAAAACTCTAAGATTAGAATTATTTAGTAGAAGAAGAGGGGAATGAAAGAAAGAAAACTAAATTCAAGGCTTCAAAGCCCTAGCCAGAAGATGTATTCAAGACCCTGGTCAGAAGGTTTACAGACTTAAACCCATAAAGATAAGAGAGTAGGCCTACACAAGGGCTGTAAAGTCATCCCAGGAACCAACTAGCCATTGAGATAAGAAAAGCACGCAAGGACAATCTCCAGACAAGCTCAGATGAATAATGGGCCACCTGCTGATATGGTTTGAGCTTAGCCAGATGCCCTGCCAACCAAGATAAACACCCTCCCTTTAGAGTTACTGTTGCATACTGCTTGCTGATGTTTAAACTGCCCACTTGTGTGTAACTGTGCCAATTTCCTCTATCCCCCAACTCCTTTCCTATATAAACCCCTAACTTTTGAGCCTTAGATTCGACTCCCCTGTCTCCTGAATGAGATACGTGTTGGCCTGGAGTTCCGTTCATTAAATTGCCTCCTGTGTTTGCATCAAGATGGTCTCTCATGATTCCTTGGATGCATGCTGACTTGGGACTAGAGTGGGGGGTTCCCGATAGGTTCTTTCAGGTGCAAATATACACATCTGACTCTTTCAGCTACTTGTTGGGTCTTCCTGAGTGCTATCATGATAGATCCCTTTTTGTGAGTGCTTTAAAGCCTCCATAATAGTGATAGGCCTTGGAACTTACCCTTGAGCTAGATACCATTTTGTGTGTGTTTGGATCTTCTTTTCATCAGGCTCCTCTCTATTTGCATCACTGCAGTTGTTTCAGACAGGAACAAATAAGTGTCAGAGTTTTGACTGTAGGATGGCAGCTCCCTCCCTCACTTGATGCACTGTCTTTATGCTGGAGGTGGGCTCTATAAGTTTCCTCTCCCTACTGACAGGCATTTCATCAAATTTCCCTCCCTTTGAGTCCTGAGAACCTTTCACCTCCCATGTCTCTGATGCATTCTCATAACCTCCTACCTCCTGAAGGTGCCTGCTTTCATTCTTTCTGTTGGCCCTCAAGGCTTCAGTTTTTTTCCCCACCCAATACCAGATCATATTCCCCTCTCCACTGGCCTGTCCCATTTTCCTCCCAGGTCCTTCCCTCCCTCCCTCTCTCTCCACTTGTGGTTGCTTTCCTCTCCCTCCCAAGTGTGACTGAGTCATCCTCACTTGGACACTTCATCTTGTTGAACTTTTTGAGTTCTGTGGACTGTGTCATGCGCATTCTGTACTTTTTTTTTGGGGGGGGGGTCTAATATCCACTTACCAGTGAATATATACTGTGTGTGTTCTTTTTTGACTCTGTTACCTCACTCAGGATATTTTCTACTTCCATCCATTTGCCAGCAAAACTCAGGATGTTCTCATTCTTAATAGCTGAGTAATATTCCATTATGTAAATGAACTACATTTTTTGTATCCATTCTTCTGTCGTAGGACATCTGGCTTGTTTCTAGCTTCTGGCTATCACAGATAAGGCTTTTATGAGCATAGTGGAACATGTTCCCTGTGGAATGATTAAGCATCTATTTGGTATATGCCCAGGAGTGGTGAAGCTGGTTCCTCAGATAGGACTAGTTTCAGTTTTCTGTGGAATCTCCAGATTGATTTCCAGAGTGGTTGTACCAGTTTGCAATCCCACCAGCAATGGAGGAGTATTCTTTCTCCACATCCTATCTAACATGTGTTGTCACTTGAGGTTTTTATCTTAGCCATTCTGATTGGTGTAAGGTGGAATCTCAGGGTCATTTTGATTTGCATTTCTCTGATCACTAAGGACTGTGAACATTTCTTTAGGTGCTTCTCAGTCAACAGATTCCTCTGTTGTGAATTCTTGGTTTAGTTTTATACCCCATGTTTTGGTTGGGTTGTTTGGTTTCTTGGTGGTTAGTTTCTTGTGTTCTTTATATATTTAAAGATATTAATAAAATAATATAAATATTTATAAAACTCTACTTGAAAATTCCTTATTAAAAAAAACATTTGTAGCTGGGCAGTGATGGCACAGGCCTTTAATCCCAGCACTCCGGAGGCAGAGGCAGGTGAATTTCTGAGTTTGAGGCCAGCCTGGCCTACAAAGTGAATTCTAGGACAGTCAGAGCTACACAAAGAAACCCTGTCTCAAAAAAACTAAAATAAATAAATAAATAAATAAATAAATAACATTTGTTTTAAAATTTAGTTATTGAAAAACACAAAATATAATCATTCATAGGAAGTACATCCTAATGTTTAACATCGTAAAGAAAACAGAGATGTTCTGGCAATGCATAAATACATATGTACTATTATTCAGTGTTCCCCACTTAGTGATTTACTCAAGGAAAATAAAATAAGATTCAAAATAAACAATAACATTTAATAATTGGGTTATTAAAGATTGAAGTAGAAATAACCAAATGATATAAATATGAATAGGTGACCAGTATATATAATATACAGAGTTAGTATTCCATCAGCAGTGTTACAAAAACAATTTCTGATGGAATTTGTATACTGTTGACTAGTCTGTCTCTTAGCATTAACTACAGTTTTTATTTGTAGTAGATGGCAATTAAAACAGAGACTCAGAATTGATTGAGATGCAGAGAATGAAAGAATGCTTAATACTGAGGCTCTTACAAGGAAGTAGTGTTTTCTGGGTAAAGCTGAATTCACAACAGTGGAAAAGCATGTACAAGACCTGTACAAACTTAAGCCACAAAAAAATCCTGCAGGAGAGAAAAGATGGGCATAAAGCCCCACTCCTAGTCAAAAGCTATTGGAAATTAATAGCTTCTGGTAGAGGATCAATCAGTTTCTTTAAGGGCCTGGTGAGTTGACTGTGCTATAGTAAGATTCACTTATCCAACAGTATATGGGGTGGGAAAAGAACTTGATCCAAATAACAAGTATATTTTTAACAAGTGCATAGGGCAGCATAAATTGTACTTTGTTGGTTTTCAAAAAGAGAAAAAAGTAGAACACAACCTATTTGGGTAAATAACACACAAGTGATGTATTGGGAAAACATAAAAAGGTGGCTGCCATTGTGCAGTAAGAAGCAGTAAAAAACTGAGCAAGACACAGGTTTTATATAGGGCTTCTTGAATGGGTTCGTGAAGCTTTACAGGATGTCCTAGAATACGTCAAATTCCAGGGTCTGATCTTGAATCTTCAGGGTTTGGTGGGATTTTGTAGCCTGATCCTGGGCTTCCTTAATTATTATTATTATTATTATTATTATTATTATTATTATTATTAGTAGTAGTAGTAGTAGTAGTAGTAGTAGTAGTAGTAGTAGCAATAGTAGTCATAGTAACAGCAGTAGCAGTAGTAATTTTTTTTCTGTAGGTCAGAGAACGGCTGCTATAGCTCTAGGAGCTACAAACAGCCATGAGGGCCATCAGAGTTGTTTTGGGATGACGCCTTCCCACTAGCAACTCCAGGGAGTTGCAAACAAGCAATAAAACTGAGTGTTCTAAAGATGTATGCAAAAGTACAAAAAATCTAAAAGGTCTAAGGTACTTTAAATAGCCAGAGGGAAATTGATACAGTGACTATATTTCCCTTAACAAAATTCTAGAAAATCTAAATTAGTCATAGTAGCCAAAATGATGGCACTCCGGTTATGGGCAGGTTTGAGTATAGATAGCAGCTTGGCAAAGCATGGTGGTGTCTACTGGATGAAGGTCTCTTTGCTTCAGCACAAGGAAGAGAAACCAAGAGTCTAAAAAACAACAATCAGAAAGCCTTGGATTAAAGAGAAATGAGCACACTATATTTATATTAGTGGTTATATTTCAGAGAAATGTGAATTAAACTTATTCAATATTCAGTATTACAAAAGTATCTAAATCTAAAATAGCAAGATCATTGAGACCTAATTCAACATATATTCAAATATAAACTGTAATTCAATTATAAAAGCAAAATTTGATTGTTTAAAGCAAAATCTAGAATAGATTTAGTAGATAAATTTAAATAACCTTAAAGGAAATAATTAGACTGTGACAAAATTATTCCTTCAATAGCACAGAATGCCATAAATACAAAATATGAATTAATGAATACAGCCATATCATACAATTTTCAGCAAATAGATGGAGTGAGAAAAAAATTATCCTGAGCATAGCAACACAGACCAGAAAGACAAACACGATATGTACTCACTTGTAAGTGGATATTAGCTGTTAAGTAAAGGATAAAATGCTACAATCCAAAGACCCCCAAAGTCTAAGTACCTAGGAGGGCTCTTGGGGGACACAGATATTTCCCTGAGAAGTGGAAACAGAGTAGATGTTGCTAGTGGACTAAAGGCAGGTGGGGATTGCAACAGGATAAATCACGTGGTGAAGAGAAAGATGGAGGCAGAGAGTTCAGGGTGAGACTACTGGACTCAGGAGCCATTGGAAGGGTGATGTGAAAACCTATTACTGTGAAAACTTCCTGGAACCTATGAAGATAACCCTAGCAAGGATTCCTAGGAATGGAGGATACAGAGTCTGAAGAGGACGTCTGTAACTAGACAAAGCTTCCAGTTTTGGAACTAGGACACTAATCCAGCCACGAAGTCTTTGACCTACAACCTGTTCTGCCAGCAAAATATAATTGGACTATGGTGGCTCAGAGCTGACAGGAATAGCCCACAAATCACTGGTCTAACTTGAAGCCCTGCACCAAAACACCAAGAAATGAAACTCATGCCTGCCTGACCCTGCCTGGATGGCCAGGTATTAGAAGCTGGATGACCCAAATATCTAGGGTAGAATAAAATACAACTGGCCAAATAAATAAATAAATAAATGAACAAATAAATACACACATATGTACATACATATACATACATGCATAAAAACATAAATACATTTATTCCTGTTATTTTGTTAGACTCAGAGATTGCTGCCTAGCCAAATCCCCATCAGAAATGATTCTGAAGCTAATGGGAGAACCTCCAGAGACATTTACCTAAAGATTAATGGGAACCACCCTGCAAGATTAGGAGGAAGGAGGAGTCCAGAGCACCAGGAAAACAAGGCCTACAAAATCAACTAACCATAACTCACAGAAATGAAATTAGCAAAACCAAAGCTTGGTTAGGTCTGTGCTAGTTCTCTGCATAAATTGTAGCTGTTAGCTTCCTGTTGGGACCCCTAACAGTGGAAGTGAGTGTTCACTGATTCTTTTGCCAGCTCTTGGAATTCCTTTCCTTCCAGCCTTGATATAAGGGCTTTTTCCTAGTCTTATTCTATCTTTGTTTTGGTCTGTTTGACTGTTGTCTCTTAGAGGCTTGCTCTTTCGGGGAAAAGGAGGGGGAGAGGGTCTGTAGAAGAGTGGAGGTGAAGGAGAACCTTGGAGTCTTGGAGAGTGAAGGAGAAAGTGGTAGGATTGGAGGGAGGGAACCTATGGTCAGGGTGTATTATATGAGAGAAGAATCTATTTTCAATTAAGAGAAAAGTGTGTCAAAAATCAAAGTGATTATGCAATGTGTTCATGAATTGGAATTAATAAATGAGTAAAAATTAAGCTATCTGAAGAATGTACATAATTCCCATCTATATTTCTGGTTGCACATATGCATGTAATTTATTTTATACTAACCTATTCCATAAATAGATTATTTTTTAAAAGTAAACTTCTCAATATAAAGAACAATATATCACAAAAGAGGAAATCTTATCTACATTTGAATGTATAAATATTGTAGTTGTGTATGAATATAAAATTACAACTCCTATCCTCCAACCCATACCAGGTTTAAAGGGAGAAAAATTAAAAATTTCAGGTGAACTGCAAGGACCTTATGTAGCTCAGCATAACTTAAACATATTCCTCACAGAAGTCTTGTATTGTGTTGTGCACATGAGCTTTTAGTAGATAAACAAGGTATACATTTTGTCGTTCTTGTTATTTAAAACACCACATTCATTTATGTATATTGGTGGTTTAAACATGCTTGGCCCAGGGAGTGGCATTATTAGGAGATGTGGCCTTGTTGGAGTAGATGTGTCCTTGTTGGAGGAAGTGTATCATTGTGGAAGTGGGCTTTTAGAGACCCTTCATCATAGCTGCCTAGAAGGCAGTCTTCTCCTGTTTGCCTTAGAAAATTTCAGCTCCTCCAGCACCATGCCTGTCTAGGTGCTGCTATGCTCTCTGCCTTGAAGATAATGGACTGATCTTTGAACCTGTCAGCTAAATGTTGTTCCCTAGGTCATGGTATCTCTTCACTGCAATGGAAACACTAAGACATGTATTATCAGACAACTGGGAAATACGAACTGATAGCAACATTGCTTATACTATCCTTAACCTGGAAACTGTAAATACATACCAAGGATGTGTAAATAATGCAATTATTTCAGATGTTCTTATTGCACAGCACAGTTAGCAATGTAAAGAATCACTGAAGTACATCAACATCAAACAGATGGAATGTGTTCTACAGTCTGTAAATCCAAACACCATAGATTTCTAAATGTATCATATCATAAAATGTATATGTACATGTGTTCTACTGAATAGCAAATGTCTTAATAAAATTGCCAATGCACACAGAAAGTGAAATAAAACATTTCCCCATGTATGTTTGCATAGTAAACATTTTACTTAGGAGCTAAGAATGTTAGAATACTGAAGGTATTATCACTGTCATCTCCCACTGTGCTTGCAAACAAGTATGCATTCAAAATACATCTTCGTCTTATACTCAAAACCACAAATATAGTTTGAATATTCTTGACGGATAATGTTTTATTTCATCACATGAAAGAGAATTTGTCTAAAAAACATGTTTTTTCAAACAAGTAAATAACATCAGTTTCAAGCTTAATGAAATGCTGCTTTTGAAACATAAATTCTGATCTATTCCATTTACTTCTTTTTCACATCTTGTCCATATGTACAGCAGGATATGACAGCCTTGAAAATGCTATAAAGTTAATATTCTTATGGTACTGATTTATTATCAGAATTCTCAGCTTAAGAATATAATTTTGCTATGGATAATACACAAATTTAGACTGCAGTCTATAAAAATATGAACGTGTAAGGTAATTAATGTTTAAATATAGTGTAATTCCCATTTACTATGACTGTATGTGTGTATTTTATACAGTATAATTGAATAATTCAAATCTCTCATCATATAGTACACTCTTGAATTTTCCATATCACATATGGTATTATCAATAATTTAAACGCATTCAAATATAAAAGGTAAGTAGAAAATTGTAGATTTATTTCTTTTAAAACTATTAAAAGTAATTAAATGAAAAGTATAAGCATCAAATATATTAAGCAATAAATATTGAAATCTGAATTGTTCAACTTTCAGTAACAATATACACTTTTGATATACAATGAATACCTACCATACCACATGCATGGAAGAAAGTCTTAAGTCTTAGTAGCACAAATAGACTTTTTCTTTGTCTTGACTCAAACAAGAGATCCTAAAATCAAGTAATTTTAAGAGTAAATCAGCTATATCCCCTACACTCAATTATGTGGGTATCAAATATTTATTACTAGATGACTTTAGTATGCATATGATAAATTGTCATCTTGTGTCTATTTTCAGTAATATTAACATTTTGCAAAATCCAAATTCTAAAATGTGCCATTATATAGATAAATGTAGATATAGATATAGATATAGATGATACAGATATAGATGATGTAAATATAGTATAGATGATATAGGTATAGATATATATGTAGACAGATAATAAATTATATGCATATGTTGAGAATTTTATACCTATATGTGATATATTTAAAGTGTATCTGCCCTTTCCCCTTCCACATTTACCCAGATTCACCTCTAAACAACCTAGATACAACTGGTCATGTTTATATACCTGACTGACCAAAATTGTCTTCAGATACATAGTACATTCATTGATTTGTTTCCTGGTCCCTCAGCTAAGATCACGTGTCCTGTCTTCATTAGAAAATTTCCAATGAAAATTTATTATATTGTTTCCTATTCTGCAAATCAATTCTAAAACTTCACAACTAGCTAGTATGTATGTATGCATAAATATATGTATGTACATATGTATGTATGTATATTTCTGTGTACATGTGAGTATATATGTGTGAATTGTGTCTTGTATTTGTATGTGTATGTTTTGTTATTGTTATAAAACGGGACTGTGGATGAGTCTTCTTTTCTATATGTACAAACCTGTAACATATTAAGGCATTGTCTGAACTGCTTTTGATTGGTTTTATTTCGGTGGCTTTACAAGCCAGGTTAGCGGGCCCATAGGTCTTAGCACTCTACTGTACTGCCTACCCATGTGTCTGTGAAAGTGCCTGGGTTACTTGTACATGCTACTTCACTGAGTTTTATGTGGATGTTGGGGGGGTCCTACCACTATTTTCACACTGCACACTACCTTCATTATCTTTACTTTTTCTTGTGATAAAATACCTTGATAAAATTAACTAAGTGAAAGGATATTTTGCCCTACAATTACAGTTGGATGCAGTTGATCAGTGGACAGAAGACATGGCAGCAGGAAGGAAGGACATGATGGTAGGAGTAGGAATTTGGTGGGTCAAATTTCATCCACAATCTGGAAATGGAGAGTACATAAACAGTTTGGCTACATTATAAATCATGAAGGCTAAAGCCAGAAAAGCTCTGTTATTTAAAGATTACACATTACATTTGAATTTCTATTGTTTTCTGTAATATCTTCTTGCTTCTTAACCAGTCACTTTATATACAGTAATGATTCTAAATAGACCTGCATGCCCAATAGGAAATTTCATATTCTGAATTCAGGAAGGAGAATTAAGATAATCTGGAAAATGTAAGATAAATTATTTATATTACAGGTTCTCTGATGAGTCCAGTCATACTGTGATTGAGCTAATTATGTGTGTCCCTCGCCTCTATTCTCTTTCTGTATTCTTTAAAGATTTTTATCATATTTATTTAAGTGTTTAACATAGGAGCTGGTGAGATGGCTCGGCAGGAAAGAGCACTGACTGCTCTTCCAAAGGTCCTGAATTCAAGTCCCAGCAACCACATGGTGGCTCACAACCATTCACAATGAGATCCGATGCTTTCTTCTGGTGTGTCCGAAGACAGCTACAGTGTACTTACATATAACAATAAATAAATCTAAAAAAAAATGTTTAACATACCTAGTATATGTACATGTTAAATGAATAAAATTAACTATTTTATAAAGACTCCTAGGATATTCAATCTAAAGATATTGTGCATTTATTTTATACATTTTAAAAATTAGTTGCTAGTTCTAGATAAAATTAACTTATCTCTGCTTATGGGATTCTCAATTATTATTAACTAAGTGTATTTATGGCTATTCTCATTATTAATAAACACACAAAGAAAACATATAGCCTCAGAAATGAATGTGACTCACTAAGTGAATGTGATAATCTTTTAAAATGTGAGATCTACTTGAAGTGATAAAAGGAGACAAAATAGTGATTGAAGCAATCTGCTTGTGTGCATACTTATGTCTTTTGTCCCCAAAATAGAATACTTTAATTACAATTATCTCTTTAAAATTGGGGTATCTTTTTTATGTCATCACAAACTACATTTGGCTTAAACTCATGTGCCTAGCAATATATCCTTGTCTATAGCTATCTGATCATCATTCATCTATCTCCTTTTCCTCTGTCAAGAATCATTCTTAGCATCAAAATTGTTTTCCATAAAATGTCCCTAATCATTATTTTCCTAGACGAGTGATTATCTTTAGGAAAGATGGGTAAATGTCAATGCAATTTATAAGCTGTGAGAGAAAGTAATTATGAAAGAGGTTAATTGAAATTTATGAAAATTTAATGACATAAATAAGCTCACAGAAATTAGACAGAACTTTGAGCAAGCAAAATCCACATCATTTCTTTTTCTTTTTAAACTGTAGGTAATATTCTTTCCATGTGCTCTGATACAGATACATATAAATACCCCATCTCTATCTTAGTTTGTATACTGCTGTTCTTTTATGTGCTGGCTCATTGACATTCTCTTTGTTTTTTTTTTATTTTTTATTTTTTATTTTTTGGAGGGTGAGGGGATGGGCCATATTTAACATGCACGATAGAGTCTATCTTTTTTTTAAAGATATTTTCTTTGTTTACATTTCAAATGCTATCCAGAACGTTCCCTATACCCTCCCTCTGCCCTGCTCCCCCACCCACCCACTCCCACTTCTTGGCCCTGGCGTTCCCCTGTACTGGGGCATATAAAGTTTGCACTACCAAGGGGCATCTCTTCCCACTGATGGCCGACTAGGCCATCCTCTGCTACATATGCAGCTAGAGACACGTCCTCTGGGGGTACTGGTTAGTTCATATTGTTGTTCCACCTATACGGTTGCAGACCCCTTCAGCTCCTTGGGTACTTTCTCTAGCTTCTCCACTAGGGGTCCTGTAATTAACTAGTATTTTCTTCCATTTTTTCAATTTACCATAATAGTTTCCTCAAATTTCTTCTACTATCTTTAAACTTCTAACATAAATTATTACATACTACAAAATTAGACTAGGTGCTTATATCCAAACAGAGATTATTTATTCTATAGATATCACTTTTTATTCTTTGCTATTTATTGTAAAACAAGAGTGTATATAGGAAAGAAGCATGGATTAGACCAAAGACATTAGAATGGCAATTTATTTATAATATGAAACAGAGTCAATAGGATGCTAGAGACCATGCTCATGTGTGAGTTTAATATACATGTAAACAATGTCTCTGTCAGCTCTAACTCCTAATTTTTTAATAAGAAATCTCTTAAATGATACTTTAACAATTCATATATATTATTATATTGCTGATATTAAAATTAATGACTACCTTATCAATTTTCCAAATTCTTCTTTATCTATCCATACCTACTTATTGTGTTTGTTTATCCCTTCCTTAAACTCAAGACTCAAATTTACATATGCTCAGTTTTTTATTTGTTCTCATTTGAATGCTTTTCAAATCTTCAATCTATTTTACAGCTTGGAAAGCAATTTATGTTTGACTCACTAGAGATCATGAAGACCTACCAGACAATAAAATGCTAATACCATATATAAGGATGGTCTAGGCAGGTACTTAGGGCCTAAGCATCTTTATTATCATGAATAACGCATCATTATTAGAAAATTGCAGGCCAATTTTTTAAATATAAAAAGCTGTAGCTATGATAGCTATGATGAAATAAAACACTATTAAAATATGTTAGTGCTTTCGTGAAAAATATTAAACACATATTGATGAATTAAAAGTTAATAGCAAAAAGCAAAGTAAAAATATCACACACTATCTTAATAATACTTTAAAAAAGCTGAAGAACTATGCCATTTTCATCTGCTGATAGACCAAACGTTATTTAAATGTAGTTTTATTTCCATTCCTAGAAAATTGACGTTAAACAGAGTTTAAAAAGAACAAACATAAGTTTTAAAGATATTTTCACATTTCTAAAAAGAATAATACATGAAACCTCAGATAATGAACAAAAACTCAATATATATTTATATTCAAAATTGAAATTGACCATAGTCCCCAAAATAACAACTAGAAAAAACAGAAGAGCATATGCACAGTTACATAAGAGCTAAGAAAGTAATTCAGTGAGAACAGATGAAGATATGTTAGCATAATGATGATTTAAAAAAATCTTTATCAGGAGACTATCTCAGAAATAGAATAAAGTAATCAGATTACGTAAACTTTAAGAGATTCCAAACTTTGACAGTCTCCCAGCTTTCCTTTTTGTAGGTAAATATTTCCCTAGAATTCTTCACATATCTTCTATAAGTTATGTTAAAAGCATTTCCCATTTTTATCTGATGTTGAAAGTTCTTACTGTAGATAACTCACGAACTAAAAGCTTAAAATTGTGTGCTACATATTCAAATATGCCACTTCATAGTTATCTGCATATATACATTAGCATGTTTTGAGTACAGATGTTAGTTTTCTAAGACTGTGTTAACAAAGTTCCACTATCTGAGTCTCTTAAGCATCAGAAATTTATTATTTGTTAGTGTTAGAGGTATAACTGAAGAGCTCATTCTCCGTGTTGATCAGTCCTGACTTTCTGTAGTCTTGCACAATTCTGAGCTTGGACCATGTGCCATACAGTGTCTGCACATTTTCTTCCCTCGTTCCCTTTATGCCTGTAGATTTGGCCGAATTTCCTTCTTTTATATTTTGGTGATACATACCAATGTCATCATTGTTACTTGACAGCTTGCCAATTCCAAATAAGGATCCTTCACAATAACTACAAAATACCTTAGGAGAAACATTCATTTATTTATTAGTTACACATCAGCCATCTCCTTATTATAACATAAACAAGCGGAGCCAATGGCTAAAAACTGTTTTAAAAGCCTACTTCCACAAGCCAAAGGATTTCAAAATAACAAAACCCTAATATAAGTGCAGGAATCTCACAGGTTATCTTATTAAAAGTACTTCCCCCTGAAAGTACTCTGTTCTGTTTATCTGTCTACAGTCTTTCAATCATTGTTGCTTGGATATGCTGAACATTACTTCTGATCACAAAATGACAGAAGATGACACAGAACTACACTTCACATTTTATACCTGGAGCTGGCAGGTTTTTATATTTGATTGACTCATTTAAAAAAAAATCAAAGTAAATCCTGTCTTTAGGAATAGGGAATAATGTCTATTTCTCAGCAAAAGAGGGTCAAGATAGTTCATGTATTTACCTGCAAAAAATGCCTATTATAATATGGATATTTGGTGAATCGGAATGAAAACAGTAGAGCAGTAAAAAGAGAAACTAGCACAAAGTTCAAATTCTAAAATACTCCAAGAGAGGGGGGAGAGGATTCACAGATCATCAAAGCAGGTTTCCTAATTTCTGAGACTGAAGAATTTAATATTAATTGAAAATGTAGGCATTAAAACAAACTGGGGAATTGTGAAATACATGAAAACAAAATTTCTAATAGCAGCATGGAAAATTTAGTGCAACTATATCAATCTGTAAGGAACTAAATTTTCATAATATTTAAAGTCTGATTGTTGGGAAAGCTCTACTGTAAATTCATGCTGCCTCATGTGCCAGAGCATTCAATAGCCCAACATACCCTAAGTACTATTGGAACATATGGCTGCCACAATGTCAGATTGCTCTCTTGTATGCTTACATGTATTTCTCACTAATATGCAGAGCAGATAATTTTCTTTGATGACGGTGATCTCCATACTAACCAGTGCATGCATGCAGCATAATCTCACTTATTAATTTTAACCTTTCTAACCTAAGGTATATTTAGCTTTTATAGAGATTTCTCATTCATGAGTCAATAAATTTCCATCACCTCCTTGAAATCGCTCATCTCCCTCTGGTTTCATATATTAAAACCCCATCAGAAAATGTTATTAGATTTGTGTAGTCATCCCAGGATACTTACAGCAAAATTTCATTGGGCTCAAATTCCAAGGGATCTTACCTGAAATAAAATACATTAAGCATGTAAAGATTTTTCATATTTATCCAATGTCTGATATTATGATAAATAGCCCAAAATTGTAAAACATGCTTGATGAAGAAATTCTTTATCAACTTATCACAATATTTTAAAGGCTCTACTGTAACTTTTCATGATTTGAAAGCATCCAGGAACCCTAATTTTTGAAAAGTCTAATGAAAACTTCAATACTTTAGTGGATTGAAATTTTAAGCTATATTTTTTAAGCAAACAAATTACCCAGAGGAATGTTAAATCCTCTAAAGCACACAGGCATTATTTTCAGGATCGCAGCATATGCATGCATTATTAATAAATTCCAGAATTTATATGTTTTATAAGTATTTCTAGAGGCTTCTGTACCCTAAGGAAGTACATTGGCATTAAAATAAAATAAATTAAATGCATAGCATTATTGACCTCAAAACATTTTTTAGATAAAATACAGGAACATAGCTAAGGCTGCTCTGAGTAGATCACACACTAGGACAGCTCGCTAACCCTCTCATAAAGCACTTTCTCAGAGATAGAGTGATGTAAATTAGCCGCCTAAATATGTTTCAGTGTGAAACTTGAATGTAGGACTTACAATACAAACACAAAATTGGTAAGCACGTATTTAATACATCAATAAATTAAAGATTAACTCCGTCATTCTTTTCCTCTACACATCCATCAATCCTGTTTTAATAAGCATTTTCCCTAAGGACAATACTGTTGGATGCATAGATGAGGAACTAATGGGCATACATTTCTTTCTTTGAAACAAACTTATATATATATATATACACATATATGTATGTGTGTCTATATATATATAAACAGATTATACATATATATATATATATATATATATATATATATATTAAGAATTCATGGATAAATCTGATAGTATGGATGCTATTGTAGAATTTAACAGTGAAATAAATTAAAGGCATTTTGTTAAATATGCTGCATTTTACAAATTTCTGATTACTATTTTAAATTATCCTTCATATTTTCTCTTTTTTCGTATTTATTTATTTTATATATGTGAGTATTCTGTCACTATCTTCAGACACACCAGATGAGCACATCAAATAACAAATGGTTGTGAGTAACCATGTGGTTGTTGGAAATTGAACTCAGGATCTCTAGAAAAGCAGTCAGTGCTTTTAACTGCTGAGCTATCTCTTCAGCCTTATTCTATATACAGAAATATATGAGTTTCATAAAGAGAGGGGAGATGTGATGGTTTGTATGTGCTTTAACCAGGGAGTGGCACTATAAATAGGTGTGGTCTTATTAGAATAGGTGTAGTCTTATTGGAGTAGGTGTGCCACTGTGGGTGTGGACTTTAAGACCTTCATCCTAGATGTCTGGAAGTCTGTTTTCTCTTAGTAGCCTTCAGATGAAGATGTAGAACTCTCAACTCTTCTTGCACCATGTCTGTCTGGATGCTGCCATGTTCCTGCCTTAATAAGGGAATGAATCTCTGAACCTGTAAGCCAGCCTCAATTAAATGTCATCCTTGTAAGAGTTGCCTTGGTCATGATGTCTCTTCAGAGTAGTAAAACCTTATCTAGGATCAGCGGGTGGGTTTAGACAGAAAGACAGAGAAAAAAGGAAAAAAAAATTTAAAAAGATCATTTATGCTTCTGAAAATTTGACACTCAAAGCAAATGTTTTGAAAAAATATGATATATTTACTTTGGTTAAACTATAATATTTATACAAAGAAACTGAGAACAAACATCATTAATTGGGAAAAAGAGTAAATAAAACCAGATAGGCCTAATATCAAAATTACCTATATGCTGTTTCTATTATTCAGACTAACGTAATAATCCAGAACATCTTTTGCCCAATTTAAGGTTTCATTAAAGTTTTAAGATACACGGGTGGTGCTAGAGAGATGACTGTGCTATGAAGATCACTGACTGGATGTTCTGGCATAGGACTTGAGTTTAGACTGCAGCAAACATGCAGCAACACATAGCAGCCTGTAACTTGATGTTCAAATCTGGGGCTCACTGTTTTTCATGGGCACCAGTAATGATGGCATAAGCACACATGCAGAAAATGAAACCATAAGATCAGAAAGAATAAACAAATAAAATAAAAATGGAAAAAGTAAACAAAAAATGACCTCTATGTTCAATTAGGATGTGCATTCAATAGGATTACTAATAATCCTGTTATCCATTGGAAATATTTGTTCTAGGATTTTTGGAGATGACCTAATGCCATTATTATACCATTGAAAACAACAAAGGCAAGAGAGTAAGTTTTAGAAGCAAAAAGCAAAGGTAAGAAAAATATGATCTATGAAACTTAAGATTATATACCTGTAAAAATAATTTTAATGCAAATATCAAAAGGGAATGTGATTGGTCAGAGCTGTGATTTGGGATTAGGGAGACTGATCAATTATGTGCCTTTCATATACAAAAATATACAAAACTAAATAACCCTTGTTTTAAGCCCAATGAAATAGTATATTGAAGACAGTTCTATTTTATTACTGACTGAGTAGTACTCTGTTGTATAAATGTACCACATTTAAAAAAATTTTTAATTCTTTTTATTAGATATTTTCTTTTTTTTCACTTTATTTTATTTTATTTTTTAAATTTTTTTCCTTTTCCATTTTTTATTAGGTATTTAGCTCATTTACATTTCCAATGCTATACCAAAAGTCCCCCATACCCACCCACCCCCACTCCCCTACCCACCCACTCCCCCTTTTTGGCCCTGGCATTCCCCTGTACTGGGGCATATAAAGTTTGCATGTCCAATGGGCCTCTCTTTCCAGTGATGGCCGACTAGGCCATCTTTTGATACATATGCAGCTAGAGTCAAGAGCTCTGGGATACTAGTTAGTTCATAATGTTGTTCCACCTATAGGGTTGCAGATCCCTTTAGGTCCTTGGGTACTTTCTCTAGCTCCTCCATTGGAAGCCCTGTGATCCATCCATTAGATGACTGTGAGCATCCACTTCTGTGTTTGCTAGGCCCCGGCATAGTCTCACAAGAGACAGCAACATCTGGGTAATTTCGATAAAATCTTGCTAGTATATGCAATGGTGTCAGCGTTTGGATGCTGATTATGGGGTGGATCCCTGGGTAGGGCAGTCTCTACATGGTCCAACCTTTCATCTCAGCTCCAAAGTTTGTCTCTGTAACTCCTTCCAAGGGTGTTTTGTTCCCATTTCTAAGGAGAGGCATAGTGTCCATACTTCAGTCTTCATTTTTCTTGAGTTTCATGTGTTTAGGAAATTGTATCTTATATCTTGGGTATCCTAGGTTTTGGGCTAATATCCACTTATCAGTGAGTAAATATTGTGTGAGTTCCTTTGTGAATGTGTTACCTCACTCAGGATGATGCCCTCAAGGTCCATCCATTTGGCTAGGAATTTCATAAATTCGTTCTTTTTAATAGCTGAGTAGTACTCCATTGTGTAGATGTACCACATTTTCTGTATCCATTCCTCTGTTGAGGGGCATCTGGGTTCTTTCCAGCTTCTGGCTATTATAAATAAGGCTGCTATGAACATAGTGGAGCATGTGTCCTTCTTACCAGTTGGGGCATCTTCTGGATATATGCCCAGGAGAGGTATTGCTGGATCCTCCGGTAGTACTATGTCCAATTTTCTGAGGAACCGCCAGACTGATATCCAGAGTGGTTGTACAAGCCTGCAATCCCACCAACAATGGAGGAGTGTTCCTCTTTCTCCACATCCATGCCAGCATCTGCTGTCACCTGAGTTTTTGATCTTAGCCATTCTGACTGGTGTGAGGTGGAATCTCAGGGTTGTTTTGATTTACATTTCCCTGATGATTAAGGATGTTGAACATTTTTTCAGGTGCTTCTCTGCCACTCGGTATTCCTCAGGTGAGAATTCTTTGTTCAGTTCTGAGCCCCATTTTTTAATGGGGTTATTTGATTTTCTGAAGTCCACCTTCTTGAGTTCTTTATGTATGTTGGATATTGGTCCCCTATCTGATTTAGGATAGGTAAAGATCCTTTCCCAATCTGTTGGTGGTCTTTTTGTCTTATTGACAGTGTCTTTTGCCTTGCAGAATCTTTGGAGTTTCATTAGGTCCCATTTGTCAATTCTCGATCTTACAGCACAAGCCATTGCTGTTCTGTTCAGGAATTTTTCCCCTGTGCCCATATCTTCAAGGCTTTTCCCCACTTTCTCCTCTATAAGTTTCAGTGTCTCTGGTTTTATGTGAAGTTCCTTGATCCACTTAGATTTGACCTAAGTACAAGGAGATAAGTATGGATCGATTCCCATTCTTCTACATGATAACAACCAGTTGTGCCAGCACCAATTGTTGAAAATGTTGTCTTTCTTCCACTGGATGGTTTTAGCTCCCTTGTTGAAGATCAAGTGACCATAGGTGTGTGGGTTCATTTCTGGGTCTTCAATTCTATTCCATTGGTCTACTTGTCTGTCTCTATACCAGTACCATGCAGTTTTTTATCACAACTGCTCTGTAGTAAAGCTTTAGGTCAGGCATGGTGATTCCACAAGAGGTTTTTTTATCCTTGAGAAGAGTTTTTGCTATCCTAGGTTTTTTGTTATTCCAGATGAATTTGCAAATTGCTCCTTCTAATTAGTTGAAGAATTGAGTTTGATGGGAATTGCATTGAATCTGTAGATTGCTTTTGGCAAGATAGCCATTTTTACAATGTTGATCCTGCCAGTCCATGAGCATGGGAGATCTTTCCATCTTCTGAGATCTTCTTTAATTTCTTTCTTCAGAGACTTGAAGTTTTCATCATACAGATCTTTCACTTCCTTAGTTAGAGTCACGCCAAAATATTTTATATTATTTGTGACTATTGAGAAGGGTGTTGTTTCCCTAATTTCTTTCTCAGCCTGTTTATTCTTTGTGTAGAGAAAGGCCATTGACTTGTTTGAGTTAATTTTATATCCAGCTACTTCACCGAAGCTGTTTATCAGGTTTAGGAGTTCTCTGGTGGAATTTTAAGGTCACTTATATATACTATCATATCATCTGCAAAAAGTGATATTTTGACTTCCTCTTTTCCAATGTGTATCCCCTTGATCTCCTTTTGTTGTCGAATTGCTCTGGCTAATACTTCAAGTACTATGTTGAAAAGGTAGGGAGAAAGTGGGCAGCCTTGTCTAGTCCCTGATTTTAGTGGGATTGCTTCCAGCTTCTCTCCATTTACTTTGATGTTGGCTACTGGTTTGCTGTAGATTGCTTTTATCATGTTTATGTATGGGCCTTGAATTCCTGATCTTTCCAAAACTTTTATCATGAATGGGTGTTGGATCTTGTCAAATGCTTCTTCTGCATCTAATGAGATGATCATGTGGTTTTTGTCTTTGAGTTTGTTTATATAATGGATTACATTGATGGATTTTCGTATATTAAACCATCCCTGCATCCCTGGAATAAAACCTACTTGGTCAGGATGGATGATTGCTTTAATGTGTTCTTGGATTCGGTTAGCGAGAATTTTATTGACGATTTTTGCATCTATATTCATAAGAGAAATTGGTCTGAAGTTCTCTATCTTTGTTGGATCTTTCTGTGGTTTAGGTATCAGAGTAATAGTGGCTTCATAAAATGAGTTGGATAGAGTATCTTCTACTTCTATCTTGTGAAAAAGTTTGTGCAGAACTGGAATTAGATCTTCTTTGAAGGTCTGATAGAACTCTGCACTAAACCCGTCTGGTCCTGGGCTTTTTTTGGCTGGGAGACTATTAATAAATGCTTCTATTTCTTTAGGGGATATGGGACTGTTTAGAAGGTCAACTTGATCCTGATTCAACTTTGGTACCTGGTATCTGTTTAGAAATTTGTCCATTTCGTCCAGGTTTTCCAGTTTTTTTAAGTATAGCCTTTTGTAGAAGGATCTGATGGTGTTTTGGATTTCTTCAGGATCTGTTGTTATGTCTCCCTTTTAATTTCTGATTTTGTTAATTAGGATTTTGTCCCTGTGCCCTCTAGTGAGTCTAGCTAAGGGTTTATCTATCTTGTTGATTTTCTCAAAGAACCAACTCCTCGTTTAGTTAATTCTTTTAATAGTTCTTCTTGTTTCCACTTGGTTGATTTCACCCCTGAGTTTGATTATTTCCTGCCGTCTACTCCTCTTGGGTGAATTTGCTTCCTTTTTTTCTAGAGCTTTTAGATGTGTTTTCAAGCTGCTAGTATTTGCTCTCTCCTGTTTCTTCTTGGAGGCACTCAGAGCTATGAGTTTCCCTCTTAGAAATTCTTTCATTGTGTCCCAAAGGTTTGGGTATGTTGTGGCTTCATTTTCATTAAACTCTAAAAAGTCTTTAATTTCTTTCTTTATTCCTTCCTTGACCAAGGTATCATTGAGAAGAATGTTGTTCAGTTTCCACGTGAATGTTGGCTTTCTGTTATTTATTTTTTTATTGAAGATCAGCCTTAGTGCATGGTGATCTGATAGGATACATGGGACAATTTCAATATTTTTGTATATGTTGAGGCTTGTTTTGTGACCATTTATGTGGTCAATTTTAGAGAAGGTACCATGAGGTGCTGAGAAGAAGGTATATCCTTTTGTTTCAGGATAAAATGTTCTGTAGATATCTGTCAGGTCCATTTGTTTCATCACTTCTGTTAGTTTCACTGTGTCCCTGTTTAGTTTCTGTTTCCATGATCTGTCCATTGGTGAAAGTGGTGTGTTGAAGTCTGCCACTATTATTGTGTGAGGTGCAATGTGTGCTTTGAGCTTTACTAAATTTTCTTTAATGAATGTGGCTGCCCTTGTATTTGGAGCATAGATATTCAGAATTGAGAGGTCCTCTTGGAGGTTTTTACCTTTGATGAGAATGAAGTGCCCCTCCATGTCTTTTTTGATGACATTGGGTTGGAAGTCAATCTTATCAGATATTAGGATGGCTACTCCAGCTTGTTTCTTCATACCATTTGCTTGGAAAATTGTTTTCCAGCCTTTCATTCTGAGGTAGTGTCTATCTTTTTCTCTGAGATGTGCTTCCTGTAAGCAGCAAAATGTTGGGTCTTGTTTGTGTAGCCAGTTTGTTAGTCTATGTCTTTTTTATTGGGGAGTTGAGACCATTGATGTTAAGAGATATTAAGGAAAAGTAATTGTTGCTTCCTGTTATTTTTGTTGTTAAAGTTGGCATTCTGTTCTTGTGGCTGTCTTCTTTTAGGTTTGTTGAGGGATTACCTTCTTGTTTTTTCTAGGGCATTGTTCCCGTTCTTGTATTGGTTTTTTTCTGTTATTATCCTTTGAAGGGCTGGATTCGTGGAGAGATAATGTGTGAATTTGGTTTTGTCGTGGAATATTTTGTTTTCTTCATCTATGGTAATTGAGAGTTGGGCTGGGTATAGTAGCCTGGGCTGGAATTTGTGTTCTCTTAGTGTCTGTATAACATCTATCCAGGCTCTTCTGGCTTTCATAGTCTCTGGTGAAAAATCTGGTGTAATTCTGATAGGCTTGCCTTTATATGTTACTTGACCTTTTTCCCTTACTGCTTTTAGTATTCTATCTTTATTTAGTGCATTTGTTGTTCTGATTATTATGTGTCCGGAGGAATTTCTTTTCTGGTCCAGTCTATTTGGAGTTCTGTAGGCTTCTTGTATGTTCAATCGCATCTCTTTCTTTAGATTTGGGAAGTTTTCTTCAATAATTTTGTTGAAGATGTTTGCTGGTCCTTTGAGTTGAAAATCTTCATTCTCATCCACTCCTATTATCCGTAGGTTTGGTCTTCTCATTGTGTTCTGTTTTTTCTGGATATTTTGAGTTAGGATCTTTTTGCATTTTCCATTTTCTTTGATTGTTGTTTCGATGTTCTCTATGGAATCTTCTGCACCTGAGATTCTCTCTTCCATCTCTTGTATTCTGTTGCTGATGCTCAAATCTATGGTTCCAGATTTCTTTCCTAGGGTTTCTATCTCCAGTGTTGCCTCACTTTGAGTTTTCTTTATTGTGTCTACTTCCCTTTTTAGGTCTAGTATGGTTTTGTTCATTTCCATCACCTGTTTGTATGTTTTTTCCTCTTTTTCTGTAAGAACTTCTACCTGTTTGATTGTGTTTTCCTGTTTTTCTGTAAGGACTTGTAACTCTTTAGCAGTGTTCTCCTGTATTTCTTTAAGTGATTTATTAAAGTCCTTCTTGATGTCCTCTACCATCATCATGAGATATGCTTTTAAATCTAGGTCTACATTTTTGGGTGTGTTGGGGTGCCCTGGACTGGGCAAAGTGGGAGTGCTGGGTTCTGATGATGGTGAGTGGTCTTGGTTCCTGTTAGTAAGATTCCTATGTTTACCTTTTGCCATCTGGTAATCTCTGGAGTTAGTAGTTATAGTTGACTCTGTTTAGAGATTGTTCTTCTGGTGATTCTGTTACTGTCTATCAGCAGACCTGGGAGACAGATTCTCTCCTCTGAGTTTCAGTGCTCAGAGCACTCTCTGCTGGCAAGCTCTCACAGGGAAGGTGCGCAGATATCTTGTGTTTGGACCTCCTCCTGGCCGAAGAAGAAGGCCCAAAACAGGACCTTTCTCAGAAGCTGTGTTGATTTGGCAGTTCCCAGAAGCTGTCAGCTTCTGTTGTGCAGACTCTCACCTGTGCAGACTAATTTCCTAAGTTCTGCGGAGTCCCAGAACCAAGATAGCGACCTCTGCTGCTGAGGCTATGGCCGCCTCCCGAGCCAGGCGGACACCTGTCCTCTGGTCCGGACGTTGGCCGGCTGTCTGCAGCCCCCAAAGGGTGCTGCCTCAGCAGCTCTGTGCTTCCGCCTGTCCCAGAAGCTGTCCGGTTCTCTGGCGCACCTTCTCACCTTTTCAGACTAATTTCCTAAGTTCCGCGGAGTCCCGGAACCAAGATGGCGACCACTGCTGATATTTTCTTTATATACACTTCAAATGCTATCCTGAAAGTTCCCTATACCCTTCCCCTGTCCTGCTCCCCTACCCACCCACTCCCCGCTTCATGGCCCTGGCATTCCCCTGTACTGAGGCATATAAAGATTGCAATACCAGGGGACCTCTCTTCCCTGTGATGGCCAAATAAACCATTCTTCTGTTGAGGTACATTTGGGTGGTTTCCAGCTTCTGGCTAATATAAATAAGGTTGCTATGAACATAGTGGAGAAGGTGTCCTTGTTAGATATTAGGGCATCTTTTGGGCATATGCCCATGAGTGATATAGCTGGGTCCTCAACTAGTACTATGTACAATTTTCTGAAAACTGCCAAAATGATTTCCAAAGTGGTTGTACCAGCTTGCAAACTGTACTGGCTGGTTTTGTGTGTCAACTTGATACAGCTAGAGTTAGCACAGAGAAAGGAGCTTCAGTTGAGGACATACCTCTATGAGATCCAGCTGTAAGGCATTTTCTCAATTAGTGATTGAGGAGGAAAGGCCCCTTGTGGGTGGGACCATCTCTGGGTGGTAGTCTTGGTTCTATAAGAAAGCAGGCTGAGCTAGCCAGAGGAGGCAAGCCAGGAAAGAGCATCCCTCCATGACCTCTGCATCAGCTCCTGCTTCCTGACCTGCTTGGATGAGAATGAAGATTTTCAACTCAAAGGACCAGCAAACATCTTCAACAAAATTATAGAAGAAAACTTCCCAAATCTAAAGAAAGAAATGCCCATGAACATACAAGAAGCCTACAGAACTCCAAATAGACTGGACCAGAAAAGAAATTCCTCCGGACACATAATAATCAGAACAACAAATGCACCAAATAAAGAAAGAATTCTAAAAGCAGTAAGGGAAAAAGGTCAAGTAACATATAAAGGCAAGCCTATCAGAATTACACCAGATTTTTCACCAGAGATTTTGAAAGTCAGAAGAGCCTGGAGAGATGTTATACAGACACTAAGAGAACACAAATTCCAGCCCAGGCTACTATACCCGGCCAAACTCTCAATTACCATAGATGGAGAAACCAAAGTATTCCACGACAAAACCAAATTCACACATTATCTTTCCATGAATCCAGCCCTTCAAAGGATAATAACAGAAAAAAACCAATACAAGAACGGGAACAACGCCCTAGAAAAAACAGGAAGGTAATCCCTCAACAAACCTAAAAGAAGACAGCCACAAGAACAGAATGCCAACTTTAAAAACAGAAATAACAGGAAGCAACAATTTCTTTTCGTTAACATTTCTTAATATCAATAGACTCAACTCCCCAATAAAAAGACATAGACTAACAAACTGGCTACAGAAACAAGACCCAACATTTTGCTGCTTACAGGAAACTAAGCTCAGAGAAAAAGATAGACACTACCTCACAATGAAAGGCTGGAAAACAATTTTCCAAGCAAATTGTATGAAGAAACAAGCTGGAGTAGCCATTCTAATATCTAATAAGATTGACTTCCAACCCAAAGTCATCAAAAAAGACATGGAGGGGCACTTCATACTCATCAAAGGTAAAATCCTCGAAGAGGAACTATCAATTCTGAATATCTATGCTCCAAATACAAGGGAAGCCACGTTCATTAAAGAAACTTTAATAAAGCTCAAAGCACACATTGCATCTCACACAATAATAGTGGCAGACTTCAACACACCACTTTCACCAATGGACAGATCATGGAAACAGAAACTAAACAGGGACACATTGAAACTAACAGAAGTTTTGAAAGAAATGGATCTGACAGATATCTACAAAACATTTTATCCTAAAACAAAAGGATATAACTTCTTCTCAGCACCTCATGGTACCGTCTCCAAAATTGACCACATAATTGGTCACAAAATAGGCCTCAACATATACAAAAATATTGAAATTGTCCCATGCATCCTATCAGATCACCATGGACTAAGGCTGATCTTCAATAACAAAATAAATAATAGAAAGCTAACATTCACGTGGTAATTGAACAACACTCTTCTCAATGATAACTTGGTCAAGGAAGGAATAAAGAAAGAAATTAAGGACTTTTTAGAGTTCAATGAAAACGAAGCCACAACATACCCATACTTATGGTACACAATGAAAGCATTTCTAAGAGGAAAACTCATAGCTCTGAGTGCCTCCAAAAAGAGAGTAGAGAGAGCATATATTAGCAGCTTGACAACACACCTAAAAGCTCTAGAACAAAAGGAAGCAAATTCCCACAAGAGGAGTAGAAGTCAGGAAATAATCAAACTCAGGGGCAAAATCAACCAAGTGGAAACAGGAAGAACTATTCAGAGACTAATCGAGGAGCTGGTTCTTTGAGAAAATCAACAAGATAGACAGGGCCTTACCCAGACTCACTTCAGGGCACAGGGAAAGCATCCTAATTAACAAATCAGAAAGGAAAAAGGAGACATAACAACAGATCCTGAAGAAATCCAAAACAACATCAGATCTTTCTACAAAAGGCTATACTCATCAAAACTGGAGAACCTGGATGAAATGGAGAAGTTTCTAGACAGATACCAGGTACCAAAGTTGAATCAAGATCCGGTTAATGATCTAAACAGCCCTATATCCCCCAAAGAAATAGAAGCAGTCATTAATAGTATCCCAACCATAAAAAAGCCCAGGACCAGATGGGTTTAGTGCAGAGTTCTATCAGACCTTCAAAGAAGATCTAATTCCAGTTCTGCACAAACTATTCCACAAAATAGAAACAGAAGGGATTCTACCCAACTCATTCTATGAAGCCACAATTACTCTGATACCTAAACCACAAAAAGACCCAACAAAGATAGAGAACTTCAGACCAATATCCCTTATGAATATTGATGCAAAAATCCTCAATAAAGTTCTTGCTAACCGAATCCAAGAACACATCAAAACAATCATCCATCCTGACCAAGTAGGTTTCATCCCAGTAATGCAGGGATGGTTCAATATACAGAAATCCATCAACGTAATCCAGGATATAAACAAACTCAAAGACAAAAACCACATGATCATCTCGTTAGAGGCTGAGAAAGCATTTGACAAAATCCAACACCCATTCATGATAAATGTCTTAGAAAGATCAGGAATTCAAGGCCCATACATAAACATGATAAAAGCAATCTACAGCAAACCAGTAGTAAACATCAAGGTAAATCGTGAGAAGCTGGAAGCAATCCCACTAAAATCAGGGACTAGACAAGTCTGTCCACTCTCTCCCTACCTATTCAACATTGTACTTGAATTCCTAGCCAGAGGAATTAGACAACAAAAGGAGATCAACGGGATCCAAACTGGAAAGGAAGAAGTCAAAATATCACTTTTTTGCAGATGATATGATAAAAATTCAACCCTAAAAATTCCACCAGAGAACTCCTAAGCGTGATAAACAGCTTCAATGAAGTAGCTGGATATAAATTAACTAAAACAAGTCAATGGCATTTCTGTACACAAAAAATAAACAGGCTGAGAAAGATCAAGAATTGACAAATGGGACCTCATAAAATTGCAAAGCTTCTGCAAGGCAAAAGACACCATCAATAAGACAAAAAGACCACCAACAGATTGGGAAAGGATCTTTACCTATCCCAAATCAGATAGGGGACTAATATCCAATATATATAAAGAACTCAAGCAGGTGGACTCCAGAAAATCAAATAACCCCATTAAAATTGGGGCTCAGAACTGAACTAAGAATTCTCACCTGAGGAATACTGAATGGCAGAAAAGCACCTGAAAAAATGTTTAATGTCCTTAATCATCAGGGAAATGCAAATCAAAACAACCCTGAGATTCCACCTCACACCAGTCAGAATGGCTAAGATGAAAAATTCAGGTGACAGCAGTTGCTGGTGAGGATGTGGAGAAAGAGGAACACTCCTCCATTGTTGGTGGGATTTCAGGCTTGTACAACCACTCTGGATATCAGTCTGGTGTTTCCTCATAAAATTGGACATAGTTTTACAGGAGGATCCAGCAACACTTCTCCTGGGCATATATCCAGAAGATGTTCCAACTGGTAAGAATGACACATGCTCCACAATGTTCATAGCAACCTTATTTATAATAGCCAGAAGCTGGAAAGAACCCAGATGCCCCTCAACAGAGGAATGGATACAGAAAATGTGGTACATTTACACAATGGAGTACTACTCAGCTATTTAAAAATGAATTTATGAAATTCCTAGGCAAATGAATGGACCTGGAGGGCATCATCCTGAGTGAGGTAACCCAATCACAAAGGAACTCACACATAAGTGGATATTAGCCCAGAAACTTAGGTACCCAAGATATAAGATAGAATTTGCTAAACGCATGAAACTCAAGATGAACTAAGACCAAAGTGCCGACACTTTGCCCCTTCTTAGAATTGGGAACAAAACACACATGGAAGGAGTTACAGAGACAAAATTTGGAGCTGTGACAAAAGGATGGACCATCTAGTGATTGCCATATCCAGGGATCCATCCCATATTCAGCTTCCAAATGCTGACACCATTGCATACACTAGCAAGATTTTGCTGAAAGGACCCAGATATAGCTGTCTCTTGTGAGACTATACACAGAAGTGGATGCTCACAGTCAGCTATTGAATGGATCACAGGGCTTCCAATGGAGGAGCTAGAGAAAGTACCCAAGGAGCTAAAGGGATCTGCAACCCTATAGGTGGAACAACAATATGAACTAACCAGTATCCCAGAGCTATTGTCTCTAGATGCATATGTATCAAAAGATGGCCTAGTAGGCCATCACTGGAAAGAGAGGCCCATTGGACTTGCAAACTTTATATGTCCCAGTACAGGGGAACGCCAGGACCAAAAAGGGGGAGTGGGTGGGTAGGGGAGTGAGGGGTGGGTATGGGGGACTTTTGGGATAGCATTGGAAATGTAAATTAGGAAAATACCTAATTTTAAAAAAAGGAAAAAAGTAAGAAAATGCTATCTTTTTCCCAGTGGATGGTTTTAGCTTCTTTGTCAAAGTCAAGTGACCATAGGTGTATAGATTAATTTCTGGGTCTTCAAGTCTGTTCCACTCATCTACTTTCTCTGTACCAATACCATGCAGTTTTTATCACTATTACTCTGTAGTGTAGCTTGAGGTCAGGGATGGTGATTTCCCCCAGAAGATTTTTATTCTTTAGAATAGCTTTGTTATCCTGGTTTTTGTTATTACACATGAATTTGAAAATTGCTCTTTTTATCTCTATGAAGAATTGAGTTGAAATTTTTATGGGGATTACATTGAATATGTAGATTGGCTCCTGTAAAATGGCTGTTTTTACTATATTAATCATGCCAATTCATGTCCATGGGAAATGTTTCCATCTTCTGAGGTCTTCTTTGAATTCTTTGTTCAGGGATTTGAAGTTCCTGTCAGACAGATCTTTCACTTGCTTGGTTAGAGTCATACCAAGATATTTTATATTTTTTTGTGACTATTGTGAAAGGTGCTGATTCCCTAAATTATTTTTCTGCCCTTTTATCTTTTGAGTAGAGGAAGGGTACTGATTTGTTGCAGTTAATTTTATATCCAAGCACTTTGCAGAAGTTGTTTATCAGCTGTAGAGATCTCTGGTAGATTTTTGGTGGTCACTTATGCATATGATCATATCATGTGCAAATAGTGATATCTTGACTTCATCTCAATTTGTATCCCTTTGAGCTCCTTTTGTTATCTAATTGCTCTGGATAGAACTTTGAGTACTATATTGAATCCGTAGGCAAAGTATGGGCAGCTTTGTCTTGTCCCTGATTTTAATGGAATTATTTTGAGTTTCTCTCCATTTAGTTTGAAGTTGGCTATTGGTTTGCTGTAAATTGCTTTTATTACATTTAGGTATGAACCTTGAATTCCTGATATTTCTAGTACATTTAGCATGAATGGGTATTATGTTTTGTCAGAGGCTTATATGCATCATGATTGATGATCATTTTGATGAGTTCTTGGATTCAGTTTGCAAGAACTTTGTTTTTGTTTGGCCATTCATAGGGGAAATTGGTCTGTAGCTCTCTTTCTTTGTTGGGTCTTTTTGTGGTTTAGGTATCAGTGTAACTGTGACTTCATAGAAAGAATTGGGTAGGGTTCCTTCTGTTTCTATTTTATGGAATAGTTTGAGAAGTATTGAATCTTCTTTAAAGGTCTGGTAGACCTCTGCACTAAAACCATCTAGCCCTGTGCTTTTTTTGGTTGGAAGATTTTTAATGACTATTTCAATTTCCTTGGGGGTTATGAGGAATGTCTAGATGGTTTATTTGATCCTGATTTAACTTTGGTACCTGATATGTGTCTAGAATATCATCCATTTCATCTAGGTTTTCCAGTTTTCTTAAGTATAGGCTTTTGTAGTAAGATCTGATGATTTTTTTAATTTCCTCAGTTTCAGTTCTTATGTCACCCTTTTCATTCCTGATTTTGTTAATTTGCACACAGTCTCTGTGTCCTGTAGTTAGTCTTGCTAAGGGTTTATCTATCTTGTTGATTTTCTCAAATAACCAGCTCCTGATTTTGTTGATTCTTTGTATAGTTCCTTTTGTTTCTACTTGGCTGATTTCAGCCCTGATTTTGATATTTTCTGCTTTCTACTCCTCTTGGGTATATTTGCATCTTTTTGTTCTAGAGCTTTCAGATGGATCGTTAAGCTGCTCATGTATGATTTCTCCAATTTCTTTTTGGAAGCACTCAGAGTGTAAGTTTTCCTTCTACCACTGCTCTCATTGTGTCCCATAAGTTTGGATATGTTGTGCCTTAATTTTCAGTGAATTCTAAAAGGTATTTAATTTCTTTCTTTCTTTTCTTCCTTGACCAAGTTATCATTGAGTAGAGCATTGTTCAGCTTCCACATGTATGTGGGCTTTCTGCTTTTTTGTTCCTATCAAAGACCAGCCTTAGTCTGTGGTGGTCTGATAGAATACATGGGATTAATTTACTGTCTTTGTATATGTTGAGGTTTGTTTTTGTGTCAGAATACATGATCAATTTTTGAAAAGTCACCATGTAGTACTGACAAGAAGGCATACTCTTTTGTTTTATGGTGAAATGTTCTGTAGATATCTTATATATACATTTGTTCATAACTTCTTTTAGTTTCACTGTGTCTCTGTTTAGTTTCTGTTTTCATTATCTTTCTATTGGTGAGAGTGAGGTGTTGAAATCTCCTACTAACATTGTGTAAGGTCCAATGTGTGCTTTGAGCTTCAGTAATGTTTCCTTTCCAAATATGGATGCCATTGAATTTGGGGCAAAGATGTTCAGAGTTGAGAGTTTATCTTGGTGGATTTTTCCTTTGATGTTTATGTTCCCTTCCCGATCTCATTCACTAACTTTTGGTTGAAGGTTTATTTTGTTGGATATTAAAATCCAAATTATTTCTAAGGATCGTTTGCTTGGAAAAAAATTTTTTCCAGCCTTTTACTTTGAGGTAATATCTATCTCTGTAACTGAGGTATGTTTCCTGTATGCAGCAAAATGTTAGATCTTTTTATTGTGGAATTGAGTGGATTGATGATGATAGATATTATGGATCAATGACTGTTAGTTCCTGTTTTTTTTGTTGTTAGAAGTGGAATTATGTTTTTGTGTTTCTCTTCTTTTTGTGTTTGTTGTGAAAATATTAATTTCTTGCTTTTTCTTCCTTTAGTTTCCCACATTTTCCTTCTATTGTCCTCTGTAGGACTAGATTAGTGGAAAGATATTATTTAAATTTGGTTATGTCTTGGAATACCTCAGTTTCTCCATCTATGGTAATTCTGAATTTTGCTGAGAATAGTAGCCTGGGCTGACGTTTTTGTTCTCTTAGGATCTATATGACATCTGTCCAGGATCTTCTGACTGTTAGGGTCTTTGTTGAGAAGTCTGGTGTAATTCTGATAGGTCTCCCTTTATATGTTACTTGACATTTTCTGTTAATGCTTTTAATATTCTTTCTATGTTTTGTGCATTTGGTGTTTTAATTTATTATTAGAGGATTTTCTTCTTTGGTCCCATCTGTTTGGTGTTTTGTAGGCCTTTTGTATATTTATGGACATTTCTTTCTTTAGGTTAGGGTATTTTTCTTCTATAATTTTGTTGACGATATTTTTTGGCTTTTAGATTTGGAAATCGTCACTCTGTTCTATTATTCTCAGGTTGGATCTCTTCATTGTGTCCTAGATTTATTCAATGTTTTGAGATAGGAATTTTTTGCTTTTTATATCTTCTTGACTGTTTCATTGATAACTTCTATGGCATTTTCTATTGCTAAGATTTTCTCTTCCCTCTCTTGTATTCTGCTGATGATGCTTGCATCTGTGGTTCCTGTTCTCTTTCCCAGGTTTTACATCTCCAGGGCTATCTCCCTTTGTGTTTTCTTCAATGTTTCTATTTCCATTTTTAGGTCCTGGATTGATTTGTTCAATTCCTTCACTTTTTTTTTTTTTATTGTGTTCTTCTCTATTTCTTTAAGAAATTCATATGTTTGCTCTTTAGGGGCTACTACTTATTTATTTGTGCTCTCCTGTTTTTTCTTCATGGAAGTTTTTTTTATACCTTTCTTGTTTTCTATCATCTTCAGTTAACGAGAATTTTGATATGAATTTTGCTTTATAGGACTCCTGTCTTTTCCAGGACTTGCCGTGGTGAGAGAACTGGATTCTGATGTTGCTAAATCTGTTCTGTTCTGTTCTGTTCTGTTGCTTATGTTCTTGAGGTCGCCTCTCTGGTGTTTTCTGTCCTCCCTGTCTCTGACTGGAGAATGTCCTTCCTGTGAGCCTGTAATTCTGAATGTATACCTGGGTAGTTGAGCTGTGACTGGTGTGTGGGCTGTATGGGTTTGAATCCAGAGCTAAGGCTCTGCTCTCAGTGCAGGTGGAAACCTGAAGGCAAGAAGGTCTCTGGCTGGACAGGGAATCTGTGTCCATGGATCACAGGGGTTGTGGTACTCTGGGTATTTGGGGCTGGGTTTGTGATATGACCTGTTATTCAGAATACATGAGTATTTGAGCAGAAATTGGGGTGTGGACTATAATTGTTCAGATCCAGAGATGAGGCTCTGCTCCTGGCACAGGTGGAAACTGGAAGGGGCCAATAATATTCTTTTCTACCATTCATATTCCCTTTAAACTTATTATTAGCTATTCTGATTTTTTTCACTTTATGCGATTCTTATATCTATTGCCTGAGTGTCAGTTGCCTTTTCACACACAGGATAAAAAGCACATACCTCTCTGAATGGATCCAGGAACTAGAATCTGCCCAAATGCAGGAGTGGCAAAGCTAAAAATGTACTCAAATATTGTTCTGGGATAATAAAATGTAAAACATAACTTGAGTATTCCTTTTTCATATTGTTTTCTTAGTAGATAAGATTAATATTTACACTTCGTGCAACTCAAACAAGATCAGCTATTGCTTGCAAATCTGTATGAACAAACTAAGTTATTTGAATCAACATGAAAGGAAAAAGAAAACACAAGTATAAGAACAAAATACAAGAAAGATGAAGACAATTTGATTATATAATAAAGGAGAAATAAGTGTCCTTCTCCTAGCTCAAACTTCAAGAGGTAAAGACCAAAGAATACACATCATTACAAAGAAAATCTTTAAAGTATTTTTAAAAGTTTCACATTAACTGAGGTATATACATTATTAGCTTTCATTAATTAAAACACAATGTAAGCATCTAATATCAATAAACTATATTGTGTGAATACAAATTCCATGAAAATCAGAGCTGTTATATGTGTAATTTGTTGGAATAGTCTCATTTATAGATCATGTCAGTGTAGAGTAAATTCTTATAATCCTTTCTAATGAATGTATGAATTAGTTTAAAAGTACAAACTTGTTTCTCCATTATGGTGTTCAGAAGTATGAAATTAATATTTCATATGATTTAATCAACAATTAAAATATTTCCCATTGTCCATTACCAGTATTGTATAAACAGGGCACCTTTGCTTTTTTGGCACAGTACGGTTTGAGACAAGGGTTGAAAGAAGGTTAAAGGGTAACCATGTGCAGTGACCATGGGCCTTTGGCTAACAGAGAGGCAGAGGGGCTGCCTAAACAACCCTGAAGAAACCCTAAAGAAAGCATTGATACTCCCACGATTCTACTGTAGATATGATGCTAATGACAAATATAAGATACCTCATTGTGATGATTTATAGAGATTGTCAAATTGATGATATTTTTAACCACCACCATAATCCTCCTGGAATATCCATGAGGAAGTCTCTTGATAAGGTGGATTAAGGTAGGAAGAGTTCTTCTAAATGTGATCAGTATCATTGCATGACTAGAGTCCTGAGCTGAATGATAAAACAGAAAGTGAATGAGATTCGCATTTGTGTGAATCCAACTGCAAATTCAATGTCATCAGCTGACTCATATTTTGTTTTCTGTGTTACTCATGCCATTGTAGACAGTTCCATTAAGCTTTGAGCCAAAATCAACCCTTCTTTCCTGAAATTACTTTGCCAGGGTATTTGACAGAGCATTGGCAACAAGAAAGGGGACTAATATAGAAAATTTGTGCTGAGGAGAAGGACTGTTGCTGTACTAAGGTATGTGGCATCAAAGCCTTGGGACTAGTAGAATATGCTAGGAATTGTCAAGACCATCAGAAAGCAATTTCAGAACAGCTGGATGCCAGGAAAACTTCAGATAGCATATTGGGGTCCCAGCACAAGAGGAATCAGAGGGGAATGAGGTTTTATTCGGGACTCTGCCTGATAGCTTTTGAGTTAAATTACACCAAAGGATGCTGGGGAGATTGCTCAATGGTCAAGAACAATGTTGCCAGAAGAACTTTCCAGTTTTTCTTATGACTTGAAACTAGAAAACACCATTGCCAAGGAAATAACAAATTGAGATTTCAACCCTATCTCAACTATTGTAAACTCCTCTGCTGATAGAAACAAAAATTCACTTAAGCAGAAAAGAAAAAAAGAGAGAAACAAAAAGATCAACCAACACACCAATTCCAAGTGTGAAAATACCACTGCAGAAATTATTAAAAAAAATAGTATATTTGCTACAAAAATAAAATAAAATACAAACTCCATAGTACTGGTATCTAATGATAATAGATGAAAGAACTTCCAAATATTACTTTTCAGAAGATTGATTATAACTATGGTCAAAAAATTTGTGGAAGACAGTGATAATACATGAAATAAAGAAGACAACCCAAGACATAATAATAGAGTTTCAACTGTTAAAGAAAATTCAAACTGAAATAATAATAGCAATGATGATAATCATTAAAAACTTCAATGTAAACCCTCACCAACAGAATGAATTGTGTGAAAAGTACGAGTTAGAGGTAGAAGACTAGATAAAAAGAACTGAAACATTCAGGAAAAGTTAATGAGACTTTGAAAAACACAAGAGAAAATTATGGGAGAGTTTTGGGCTACCATGAAAAGACATAACCTTTGAATTATGGGTATTGAAAAAGAAGAGAACTGAAGTTATGTCACTGAGAATGTCTCATAGATATTCTCATAGAGGAATGAATACTTGTGTTTAGATGCATATGGCAAACACAGGGTAGACTCATATGGAAATTTCTTAATGAAAATATAATGGCACCAGCAACTCACCGAACCAGCCAGAGCTCCCAGGGACTAGACCAAAAACCAGAGTATTCATGGAGAGATCCAGGGCTCCAGATATATATGTAACAGGGGATGACCTTATCTGCCATCAGTGGAAGCTGGGGGCCTTGGCCCTGTGGAGGGCTTGATGCACCAGTATAGGAGGATGCTAGAGCTGTGAGGAAGGAGTGGGTACATATGTGGATGAGCACTCTCATAGAGGCAAAGGGAAGGAGGAGTAGGGAGGATGAGATGGGGAATTTGTGGCAGGGAAATTAAAAGGGGATATCATTTGAAATATAAATAAACATATATCATGATAGTCTGGTGTATACAGCCACTCAGGAAGAAAGTAGCCTATAATGAGATAGTTGTACATTCATGTTCATTATAGCATTGTTCATACCCAGAACACATGGCAGAAATAATGGCTGTGTATATAAGCAGACAATTAATGCATAAATGATATATACACACACTGGAATATTATTTACCCTTGAAAGAGAAAGAAATTTTGGCTCATGTCATAACACAAGTGGATTTTGACTATATTACAAGTAAAATAAGTCATTCAGAAGAATGGGACTAATTGCATGTAGTGTTTAGAATGCTCCAGTTCACCACCACAGAAAATTGATAGCATTGTCTATAGGCTGAGAGGAAAGATATGGCAAGCTGTTGCCTGATATCACACTGTTCTATGGCATGATAGAAAAATTTTGCATAAAAAAAGAATTTTGGAGAGAAATGTTAGTGAGTGTTTATACAGCAAGAAAAGCTATATATATTATAGCTAAACTCTAAATATAAAGCAATTGAGCTTGTAAATTTTAAGCATTGTATTAAGGATCCTTTTCTCTGAGATTCATACTACACATATTGAATGTATATTTTAATTATTTAAAATTCCAAGCATGACCAAAATTAGAGAAAATCTTAATAACCATGCCCAATGATAACAATATTCTTGTTTTGAATGTTATGATATTCACACAATACCATTATTATGGAACAATTCACTTCAAATGGCAAGTTCTTGAAGACTGTGCTAACTGTGTTGCTGAAGCCTTGCAGGACAAGCCTTCTCAGGCCCACAACTTTATTGACTACACTTTGAGCATTGTCCTCTCAAACAAAGTCAAAGCAAAATCCAAAACCAAAACAAACAAGAAAAAAGAACTCTCCAAAATTTCTGTACCATCAGCTTCAATATTTTACCTTACTATGATCTGTTTTCCAGATACAACAATTAAATATTATCATAAGTGGTTGACATGGGGATCCAAATGCAGCAGATTGTTTAGGAAAAGATAGATAATAGAGAAAGAACCCCGAGGAAACTATGTGATATTGCAGTAGCAGATACAGGTCCATTGCTGTGCACCTGGGATAAGCACCCAGAGGAGTAACAGTATCAGGGCCTCGCATAGGAGAACTTAATTAATAGCATGTGCTCTTCCTGAGGTGAACCTGCCTTGGATTATAATCCATGATGGATTTTCTCTGATAGGCAAAGCCCAGGGGAAATTCATTTTATGAAAGAGTCCTTCTATTAATATGCTTTCCCTGTTATTATTAAATACCTAACATATTAGCTCACCCTTTTGAGCAGACTGCTGCAGAACAATGAAGGTCTCATAGGGATGCTATATAGACAAGTAGATAATAATTCTATAGAATTATTGATATGACTCAAATTATTTTAGGAAGATTTTAGAGATTGTCTTAGTTGCTAGATAGATGTAATAAAGTTAGAAACAAGAATTGAATGTGCCCATTCCTCAGAATAATAAGTAAAAGCTGCATAAGAAGAAATACAGTGAGCTTTCATAATTACACTAGAAAGAGAAATAGACTTGGCACAATTTTCTGTTCAAGGAAAAACATTTATGTCCAAGTATAAAGTCACAGATATATACTATGATAAGCCAAGGCTTTATGAAAACTGTTGCTTTGAACCTATAAGGAGCATATAGAATGAAACACTGCTTTGAACTTAATATCAACATCCTTCTATAACTCCCATTTTATGTAACATTTTATCTCAGAGATAATTTTCTAAAGAATGTTTTTTCTAAGAAGGGACAAAAGGACCAGAGAAAAGAAATAAAGTTGGTTGATAGTTGAATGGTTTGGTTTTGGGAGCTTTGCCCCATCCATCCATCCATCCATCCATGCAAATGTGTATGTCTGTTTGCCTATATGTTTGTGTGTAGGAATATGTGTTAGCATGCATGAATACTTGTGGAGTTCATTGTGGCAGGTGATTAGATCTGGACAGAGTGTGAGTGTATGAATGTTTGAATGCATATATTTTTGTGCATATTTGACTGTACAAAACATCTTAATCCTTTTACTTTCCTTCCTTTCTGGTTCATAAAGAGTTAACCAGTTTATCCAGAGAGGATTCTGGCTAATTTGCCAGAGAAAGGAGCACCAACCATAAATCTTTCCACTTTATACCCTACTGTTTTAGGAATAGGAGTTAAACACTTTTTGCCTCAGAGGAACTCAAACAGGCAGGTCAGCTACCACAGCATAGTGACTTATAACCAAGACTGTATATGAATTTTTTAATAATAAAAGTAAATGTTTTATTATTATACAGCACCCTTAAATATCTTCTAGGGCCAAGTCTCACCCCCACTGATACTCTTCCTCTTCTGCTACCTCAAGAAGAACCAAACAAGAAGGAACAACCACAGGGGCTCACCCCTGGCAGAACAGGAAGCCATTCTCTTCTCCAGGCTTCAGAGCAGTGTGGTTATCTTCTGGTCTTCACAACTCACAAGTGTGGCATTTTCTAATGTCAAGCCTCCTTTCCAAAAAGTTCATGTTGTCTTTAGAACAAACTGTTCACATCACAGTATCAGGGAGTCCTCGGGACTGAAGTGTTGGGGATGCCTGGCGCTGTTGAGTGACTGCTGTGGTGAGATTCAATGGTATCAGCTGACTGCCTAGCATGCCACATGACAAGAGAAGTTTACCGCCAATGTGTAAACATGCATTTCCTCAGTCATGCAGGAACCAGAACAAGTAAACAAATAGATTTTCAAAACTGTATTCTCTACCTAAGGGGTGGGTGATAAAACTGATGACTTCCCAATGCACATCTAACATACAAATTTCAGATTCCTGTTAAACATCATCAGAGAACACACTTTCTGTCTACTTAAAACTAGCACTAGATGAGCTGGAGTGATGACTCTGTGGTTAAGAGCCTTGCTGCTCTTAAGAATATAAGTTTAGTCATCAGTCCCTATATCAAGTGCCTGTAATTCTAGTTCCTGGGTGTAGAAGTAACTTTTATTTGCCAGATGTAATGGTCTCACAGACTTAATTCTGAATAAGCTTATGCTTTCTAACTCTTCATGAACTCTGGCTGGCTGGTTCAACTCAGCTATTCTGGCCCAAACTCCTCTCCAAACTAACTAATTCAATCCAATTTCTCTCAGATTCTCACTGAATTATTTTGCTTGGCCTCATCCTAACTTTGGCAATGTGTTATAATCTTCCGGCTCCTTATCATGCTTTGCCTCATTCTGTCTTCACCTGTTTATGGCTTCTCTCTACTACTGCCACACACACCACTGTCTCACAGTCTCACACCATGCAGTTCTCTTAAGTCACCTCTCCTTCCTGTGCTGTTCTTCTGAGAGTTGCATGTATCCTATCTCTAACTTATTCTTCCAAATCTTACTTTGATTCATCACTTTGTTTGTCTCTCACTTAGATGTCACTTTCAAACATGGCTTCTTCCATCTATAATCGATGTTTTCATCATTTGGAATAATAGGTATATACTAAGAGCATGTCTATAGTCCAGAGAGATCATACTATAATCAAGGTCATATCTGCATCCCAGTCAAATCATATAGACCTAGAAGGTCTTTGGATGTGACCCCTTACCAGTGCAGTCATGTTGCTGGATTGAAATTCCTACAAAATTGGATATTCAAGGTTCCCTTCTAGCCTTTCTAGAAATTCACCCTCATATACATGCACACAAAGACCCAGACACATCACAAAATTAAAATAAAACCAGACTTTTGTTTTACTCAGTCTATCCTCAGTTCTCTCTAAAATTCATATAGTCTTTTTCTTTGATTATTATGTGAATATATAGATATGCATGTATATGTTTTTAGGGCTGACCAACTTGATATTAGATAGCAAACTACGGGACTCACATTTTGAAAAGATGAAATTTTCCTCTCATATATTGACTGTAGTGTTGGGTCCTTTAAAATCCTTCCTTCCTTATTAATATCTTCATTAGTGTTATTTTTCCTCAGATCTTGTTTAGACAGCCATATTGTAGAGATTTCTTGAGTGTAGTTTTTTTTGTCATACTTAGAAGACACAATCTTTTATGAGACTTCCCGATACTCTGGGTTTAACAATCTTTCCATCCTCTCTTCTTTTATATTTAATAAGTTGTTATAGATTCCTCTCTGAAAGAAATGCAGGAACAAGCATGGAGCAGAGACTGAGGTAATGGCTAATCAGTGACCATCTCAACTTGGGATCCATCCCATGGGTGAGCACCAAACACCTTCACTATAACTGATGCTATCTTTTGCATATAAATGAGCTTAGCATGGCCGTCCTCTGAGAGGCTCTACCTAGCAGCTGACTGAGATAGATGCAGATTCTTACAGACAACCACTGGACTGAGGCCTAGGTTGCTCACGGAAGAGTTAGGGAATGTACTGAAAGAACTGAAGGGGGTGGCAACTCCATAAGAAGACCAACAGTGTCTACAAACCTGGACGCTGGGGAGCTCCCATGACTAAGCCACCAACCAAAGAGCTATCCTGATGCCCCAGGCACATATGTAGCATAGGACTGACTGCCTTGTCTGGCCCCAGTGGGAGAAGATATCCCTAATCCTCTAAAGACTTGATGCCCCAGAAAATGGGGATGACCAGGGTAGCATTTGAGGGGCACCCTCTTAAGTTGTGTCAGTGTTTCTCCCATAATCTATATTTAACTAACCAAAGAACAGTAGAGGATACTTTGCCTTTCAAAATATAGACTAAGTATTAAATTATAGAATTTGAATTTGCTTATAAATATCTATAATCTATCCCTTGATAAAGTAATAAGATATAGGCTTTACCAATATAAGCAATGCCAGTTTTTTTTTTCAGGTATTATAATAAAAGTTCTAAATAAAAAGCAGGTTTTTAAATTTTTATTTTAAGCAGGAATACATTTCTGACACATTTAAAAATCATAAATCAGTTTATTTTCTTAATACAGCTATGTATGATATAACTAAAACTACTCATGGAAGGATATTTTACTTAAAGTTAATAAATATCTTACTTTCATAATTAGAAAGAATAAATACTGCAAACAGGTAAACATATGACCTCTTCAGCCAATATGGGTGACATTGAAAGCCCAACCATTACAGTTACAGAAATGAGATTGTTGCCTAGCAACAAGTTGTCTGTAATCTTTGAGTCTTTTGTGTCTGAGAAAAATTGAGGAAGAGAAAAGTTTGGAAAGCTAATGAGGAAGAAATGGCTTCAGTGGAAAACGATCGATAATGCACCTGACTAGAAAATCAACTATTAATGTGAGCAGGAGAAAAGAAGGCTACTTACAGCCACTTGAAAGTAGATTTATTATCACTAGGTGTGGTTAATTGTGTGCACTCCAATTCTCTGTTATCACTTTGTCTTCTGTGGGTAGCAATGCTTTCTTATGTTCACATTCAATATCATGGAACAGCATCTTCCCACAGTGTTTTAACAATAACCCCGAGCAATGTTTTGATCACTTCATTTCTGTATTATTTAAGAATTCAATAAGCTGAAATTGCTCTACTTTCATGTCATGATTATGTGAATGGCAAAAAACATGGGTTTAACTGACCCCTGCTGCCTACAAGACTGCATCTCTGACATTGGCATTCCAGATAATCATTCCAGCAGATATTTGTTCATTTAGGAGCTTCAGAGTCCAGGCACACTTTTTTCAACAAGCCCACACTCACTAATACTTCTAATTCTACATAAAAATGTCCCACTCTCTGATGACCAAACATTCACATATATAAGCCTATGGGGACCATTCTTAATCAAACAACCACATTTCCCTCCCTAGCCCTAACAGGATTTTAGGTATATCATAATACATAGCCCAGTGATTCTCAACACTCAAATTGCTACAATCACTTAATACAGTTTCTCATACTGTGGTGACCCCCAAACATAAAGACATTTTATTGTGACTTCATAGCTGCAACTTTCTATTGTTCCCTGTTATGAAGGATATTTGATATGCACACCTAATGGGTTCATTCTCCACACATTGAAAAATGTTGTCAAAGTTTATCACAGTTCCAACACTATTTAAAAGTCCAGAGTATCTTCTGACACTCATGACAGTTTCTCAACTTACAAAAATCAAAATTAAAAAGCAGATCAATTTCTATCCCCTTGACCTTCTTTTGTTGTCTAATTGCTCTGGCTAGGATTTCGAGTACTATATTGAATAGGGAAGGACAGAGAGTGGGAAACCTTGTCTAGTCGTCGATTTTAGTGGAACTGCTTCAAATTTCTCTCCATTTACTTTGATGTTGGCTACTGGTTTGCTGTAGATTGCTTTTACTCAGTTTAGCTATGGGCCTTGATTTCCTGATTTTTCCAAGACGTTTACCATGAAGGGGTATCAGGTTTTGGCAAATGCTTTCTCAGAATCTAATGAGATGATCATGTGGTTTTCCCCCCTTTGAGTTTGTTTATATAGTGGATTACATTGATATATTTCCATATATTGAATCATTCCTACATCCCTACTTGATCTTAATGGATGATTGCTTTGATGTGTTCTTGGCTCTGGATTGTGAGAATTTTATTGACTATTTTAGCATCAGACTACCTGAGGACCCAGCAATACCACTCCTGAGCATATACCAAAAAGCTGCTCCAACATACAACACAGACACCTGCTCCACTATGTACATAGCAGGCTTATTTATAATAACCAGAAGCTGGAAAGAATCCAGATGTCCTTCAACAGAGGAATGGATACAGAAAATGTGGTACACTTCCACAGTGAAGTACTACTAAGTTATTAATAACAATGACTTCATGAAATTCTTGGGCAAATAGATGGAACTAGAAAATATCATCCTGAGTGAGGTAATCCAGTCACAAAAGAACCCACAAGGTATGCACACACTGATAAGTGGATATTAGCCCAAAATCTTGGAATACACAAGATACAATTCACTGATCATATAAAACTCAAGAAGAAAGAAGACCAAAGTATGGATGCTTCAGTCCTTCTTAGACAGGGGAACAAAATACTCACAGGAGAAAATAGGGAGACAAAGACTGAAGCAGAGACTGAAGGAAAGGCGATCCAGAGACTGACCCACCTGGGGATCAATATCATATACAGACAGGAAACCCAGACACTATTGTGGATGCCAAGAAGTGCTTGCTGACAAGAGCCTGATATAGCTGTCTCCTGAGAGACTCTTCTAGAACCTGAAGAATACAGAGACAGATGTTTACAGCCAACCATTGTATTGAGCACGGGGTGCCCAATGGAGGAGTTAAAGAAATAACTGAAGGAGCTGAAGGGTGTGCAATCCCATGGGAAGAACAATAATATCAACCAACAAGACACACACACCCCCAGTGCTCCCAGGGACTAAACCAAACAAACAAAGAGAACACATGGAACAATCCATGGCTCCAGCAGCATATGCAGCAGAAGATGGCCTTTTGGGTATCAATGGGAAGAGAGGCCCTTGGTCCTGTGAGGCTCGATGCCCCAGTGTAGGGGAATGCCAGAGCAGGGAGGTAGGAGTGGGTGGGTGGGAAAGCACCCTCATAGAAGCAGGGGTAGAAGAGATAGGATAAGGGGTTTCCATAGGGCAAACTGGGAAAGTGGATAACATTTGAAATGCAAATAAATAAAATATCCAATAAAAAATAACAAACAAATCAAATCCTACCACCACACAATGGCACAAACTATACAGTACCATTCCAAAAGCAAGAATGTCCAAATAAAAAGAACATTGTCATGTGTATTATATTTTTTCCAGATTTTTAGTCAATGGCTTCATATAAAACTCCAAAAACTATGCAGACTATTAGTATTTCTCTTTATTAGCACCTATAACTTGACATTAAGACCCTGTTAAATATATCACATACCTAGTTAGCAGATATTGAGCAATAATGCTGGATCAATTAACGAGCTTCATTCCTACTGGGTAGTATTGATAGTGCTAGATGTTTCTTTGCATCTACCAGAGGATGAAAGTTATAATTAATCTCACTCAGCTGTGAGTCCTGGTGTCTTATTTAGGGTTTTACTGCTGTGAACAGACACCATGACCAAGGCAAGTCTGATTAAAAACAACATTTAATTGGGGCTGGCATACAGGTTCAGAGGTTCAGTCCATTATCATCAAGGTGGGAGCATGGCAGTATCCAGGCAGACATGGCACAAGCAGAGCTGAGAGTTCTACATCTTCATCCAAAGGCTGCTAGTGGAAGACTGACTTTCAGGCAATTAGGGTGAGGATCTTAAGCCCACACACACAGTGACACACCTACTCCAACCAGGTCACACCTCCAAATGGTGCCACTCACTGGCCCAAGAATATACAAACCATCACATTCCACTCCCTGGCCCCCATAGTCTTGTTCAAACACATGAGTCTATGGGGGGCCATACTTAAACATAGCATAATGCAAAATGAATTTAGCCCAACTTTCAAAGTCCTCATAGTCTATAGCAGTCTCAACAATGTTAAAAGTCCAAAGTTCAAGGTCATTTCTGAGATCATCCAATCACTTAACTGAAATCCTCAAAGGAAGACAGGAAAACAGCTGCACAAACTCCAAACTCTGCATCTCCATGGCTGATGTCAAATTGGTCTTCAGATTTCCACTCCTTTTTCATCTTTGTTGACTGCAACAGACTTGTTTCCTGAGCTGGTTCCACTCACGGTTAGCAGCTTTCCTCAGCATGTATCCCATCCCTCTTGCATCTTTTACATCTTTGAGTCCCCGAGGCAAGTTCAATGTTGCAGCTTCTTGTTTCAGGATTCCACTTGATCTTTTGGGTTCCTCCTAAGTGCTGGCATCACTTCTCCATCTCTGCCCTCTAAGCTCAGGTTGATACACTCCACTACCGCTGCTGTTCTTGGTAATCATCCCATGGTACTGACATTTCCAATACACTGCAGTGTTCTATTCCAAGTAGGCTTCACCAATAGTTTCTCATAGTCTCTCTTCATGGTGCCAAGCCTCTAATCTTTTGTATGACCGCTTCAGTCCTGGGCCATCAACTGCAACTGAGGCTGCACCTGCTCCAATGGCCTTCCATGGCCTCTCATAGTGCCAAGCCTCAGCTGTTCTTCATAACCCCTTCATGGTTTCAAAACCAATACCACCTTAGTGACTCTTTCCCATTACCAAGTACAGCTGCAGAGGTAGTTACAACCTTGACTATCTCTGGAACACAGCTTCTATGTGCTCACAGAAAACACTTCCCAGAAGATTTTGCCTCAGTGATGCTGGTCTCTTCATTCATTCATTCATTCATTTTTTTATTCAGATATTTTCTTTATATACATTTCAAATGCTATTTCGAAAGTTCCCTATACACTGCCCCCACCCTGCTTCCCTATGCACCCACTCCAGCTTCTTGGCCCTGGCATTCCCCTGTACTGGGGCATATAAAGTTTGCAATACCAAGGTGCCTCTATTCCCAATGATGCCCAACTAGGCCATCTTCTGCTACATATGCAGCTAGAGACATGAGCTCTGGGGGTACTGGTTAGTTTATATTGTTGTTCCACCTATAGGGTTGCAGACCCCTTCAGCTCCTTGGGTGCTTCCTCTAGATTCTCCATTGGGGGCTCTGTGTTCCAACTTATAGATGACTGTGAGCATCCACTTCTGTATTTGCCAGGCACTGGCATAGCCTCATAGGAGATAGCTATAACAGGGTCCCTTCAGCAAAATCTTTCTGGCATATGCAAAAGTGTTTGGGTTTGGTGGCTAATTATGGGATGGATCCCTGGGTGGGGTAGTCTCTGGATAGTTCATCCTTTTGTCTTAGCTCCAAACTTTGTCTCTGTAACTCCTTTCATGGGTATTTTGTTCCCTATTCTAAGGAGGAATGAAGTATCCAACCATTGGTCTTCCCTCTTCTTGATTTTCTTGTGTTTTGCAAATTGTATCTTGGGTGTTCTATGTTTCTGGGCTAATATCCACTTATCAGTGAGTGCATATATAATGACTTCTTTTGTGATTGGGTTACCTCACTAAGGATGATATCCTCCAGATACATCCATTTGTCCAAGAATTTCATAAATCCATTGTTTTTTTTAAATTAGGTATTTTCCTCAATTGCATTTCCAGTGCTATCCCAAAATCCCCCCATACCCTCCCCCCAACTCTCACTTTTTGGCCCTGGAATTTCCCTGTACTGGGGCATATAAAGTTTGCAAGTCCAATGGGCCTCTCTTTCCAGTGATGGCCGACTAGGCCAACTTTTGATACATATGCAGCTAGAATCAAGAGCTCCGGGGTACTGGTTAATTCATAATGTTGTTCCACCTATAAGGTTGCAGATCCCTTTAGCTCCTTGGGTATTTTCTCTAGCTCCTCCATTGGGGGCCCTGTGATCCATCCAATAGCTGACTGTGAGCATCTACTTATGTGTTTGCTAAGCCCTGGCATAGTCTCACTAGAGACAGATATATCAGGGTCCTATCAGCACAATTTTGCTAATGTATATAATGGCGTCAGCATTTGGAGGCTGATTATGCGATGGAACCCCAGATATGGCAGTTTCTAGATGGTCAATCCTTTTGTCTCAGCTCCAAACTTTGTCTCTGTAACTCCTTCCATGGGTATTTTGTTCCCAATTTTAAACTTATGGGACATTATGAAAGCATTTATAAGAGGAAAACTCATAGCTCTGAGTGCCTCCAAAAAAACACTAGAGAGAGCATACACTAGCAGCTTGACAACACACCTAAAGGCTTTAGAAAAAAAGGAAGCAAAATCAACCAAGAGGAGTAGACGGCAGGAAATAATCAAACTCAGGGGCGAAATCAACCAAGTGGAAACAAGAAGAACTATTCAAAGAATCAACCAAACGAGGAGCTGGTTCTTTGAGAAAATCAACAAGATAGATAAACCCTTAGCCAGACTCACTAGAGGGCACAGGGACAGCATCCTAATTAACAAAATCAGAAATGAAAACGGAGACATAACATCAAACCCTGAAGAAATCCAAAACACCATCAGACCCTTCTACAAAAGGCCATACTCAACAAAACTGGAAAACCTGGACAAAATGGACAAATTTTTAGAGAGATACCAGGTACCAAAGTTAAACCAGGATCAAGTTAACGATCTAAACAGTCCCATATCCCCTAACGAAATAGAAGCAGTCATTAATGGTCTCCCAACCAAATAAAAATCCCAGGACCAGATGGGTTTAGTGCAGAGTTCTATCAGACCTTCAAAGAAGGTCTAATTCCAGTTCTGCACAAACTATTCCACGAATAGAAGTAGAAGTTACTCTACCCAACTCATTCTATGAAGCCACAATTCCTCTGATACCTAGACCACAGAAAGATCCAACAAAGATAGAGAACTTCAGACCAATTTCCCTTATGAATATTGATGCAAAAATCCTCAATTAAATTCTCGCTAACCGAATCCAAGAACACATCAAAACAATCATCCAGCCTGACCAAGTAGGTTTTATTCCAGGTATGCAGGGATGGTTTAATATACGAAAATCTATCAACGTAACTCATTGTATAAACAAACTCAAATACAAAAACCACATGATCATCTCCTTAAATGAGGAGAAAGCATTTGACAAAATCCAACAGCCATTCATGATAAAAGTCTTGGAAATATCAGGAATTCAAGGCTCATACCTAAACATGATAAAAGCAATCTACAGCAAACGAGTAGCCAACATCAAAGTAAATGGTGAGAAGCTGGAAGCAATCCCACTAAAATCAGGGACTAGACAAGGCTGCCCACTTTCTCCCTACCTATTCAACATTGTACTTGAAGTCCTAGCCAGAGCAATTCGACAACAAAAGGAGATCAAGGGGATACAAATTGGAAAAGAGGAAGTCAAAATATCACTTATTACAGATGATATGATAGTATATATAAGTGACCCTAAAAATTCCACCAGAGAACTCCTAAACCTGATAAACAGCTTCAGTGAAGTAGCTGTATATAAAACTAACTCAAACAAGTCAATGGCCTTTCTCTACACAAAGAATAAACAGGCTGAGAAAGAAATTAGGGAAACAACCCTTTTCAATAGTCACAAATAATATAAAATACCTTGGCGTGACTCTAACTAAGGAAGTGAAAGATCTGTATGATAAGAACTTCAAGTCTGTGAACAAAGAAATTAAAGAAGATCTCAGAAGATGGAAAGATCTCCCATCCTCATGGATTGGCAGGATCAACATTGTAAAAATGGCTATCTTCTCAAAAGCAATCTACAGATTCAATGCAATCCCCATCAAAATTCCAACTCAATTCTTCACCGAATTAGAAAGAACAATCTGCAAATTCATCTGGAATAACAAAAAACCTAGGATAGCAAAAACTCTTCTCAAGGATAAAAGAACCTCTGGTGGAATCACCATGCCTGACCTAAAGCTTTACTACAGAGCAATTGTGATAAAAACAGCATGGTACTGGTATAACAACAGAAAAGTAGATCAATGGAATAGAATTTAAGACCCAGAAATGAACACACACACCTATGGTCACTTGATCTTCGACAAGGGAGCTAAAACCATCCTGTGGAAAAAAGACAACATTTTCAACAAATGGTGCTGGCACAACTGGTGGTTATCATGTAGAAGAATGCGAATTGATCCATTCAAATCCATTGTTTTTAATAGCTGAGTAGTACTCCATTGTGTAAATTTACCACATTTTCTGTATCCATTCTTCTGTTGAGGGACATCTGTGTTCTTTCCAGCTTCTGGCTATTATAAATAGGGCTACTATGAACATAGGGGCACATGAGTTCTTATTACCAGTTGGAATTTCTTCTGGGTATATGGCCAGGAGAGTTATTGCTGGTAGTATTATGTTCAATTTTCTGAAGAACCTCCAGACTGACTTCCAGAGTGGTTGTACAAACTTGCAATCCCACCAGCAATAGAGGAGTGTTCCTCTTTCTCCACATTCTTGCCAGCACATTCTGTCACCTGAATTTTTGATCTTAGACATTCTGACTGGTATGAGGTGGAATCTCAAGGTTGTTTTGCTTTGCTGGTTCTTCTTAATCACCACTAATTTTTTAGCTCTAACTAACCAGCATCAATCGTCCAAGTAGTCCTTTCTATTATCTTAACTCTACAGCCAGAGCCACATGGCTGAAGCTGCCAAATTCTGCTGCTTGCAGAAATTAAAACATGACCCACTTGTACTATTACATTGTCACTGTATTTCTGTTTTCCAAGTTCTTCACTGCCTAAGCTTGGCTATCCTGGGTCTTGCTTTGTAGATTGGCCTTGAAAGCAGAGATCAGCTTCCCTGTCTCCTGGGATTAAAGTTGTGCACCACCATGCCTGGATCTAAATTTAGCTGGGTAGGATCTTGCCCCAAGGTCCCACTTCCTTAATCTGTTATCTCCTAGAACAAAGGATTTTTCTTCATTTCACTTCCCGGTATTTGTTTAATACTCAAACCATATATTTTATATTTTTCTTTTCTAAGCTTGCTATGCTTGTTCAAACTTCTCTTTGTGAGACTTAACCAGAGAAGAAAGTCTCTGCTGGGCTTTTTTGAAACTTCCTTTGTCAATGAAATTAATCTGAGTCTGTTAGCCTCAGGCAGACTTTTCAGACAAGGGCAAAAAGTAGCCACATTCTTCACCAAAATACCATAAAAATAGTCTTTATGCCACATTATGAAATTCTTCTCCTTTGAAATCTCTTGGGCCAGGTCAACACAGTTATTCCTAGCAACAAAGTCTTCCATATTCCTACTAGGATGGCCCATTAAGCCACATTTAAAGCATTCCACTGCGTTCCAAACCCAAAGTCCCAAAATTCACATTCTTTCAAATGAAAGCATGGTCTCTTTGGAGTAGGTGTGGCCTTGTTGGAGGAAATGTGTCACTGTGGGGGTGGGCTTTGAGACCCTCCTTCTAGTTGCCTGGAAGATGGTCTTCTGTCTGCCTTTGGTTGGGGATGTAGACCACTTAGTTCTTTTTAAAGCACTAAGTCTGCCTGCATGCTGCCATGCTTCCTGCTATGATTATAATGTACTAAACCTCTGAAACTGTAAGCCAGGCCCAATGAAATGTTTGCCTTTATAAGAGTTGGCTTGGTCATGGTGTCTCTTCATAACAACAGAAACCCTAACTAAGATGGTGTCACTGTGGGTATGAGCTTAAGATCCTCACCCTAATTGCCTGAAAGTCAGTCTTCCACTAGCAGCCTTTGGATGAAGATATAGAACTCTCAGCTTTGCCTGTGCCATGCCTTCCTGGGTACTGCCATGCTGCCACCTTGATGATAATGGACTGAACCTCTGAACCTGTAAGCCAGCCCCAATTAAATGTTGTGTTTTATAAGACTTACCTTGGTCATGGTGTCTGTTCACAGCAGTAAAATCCTAACTAAGACAGAAGTTGGTACCAGGAGTGGAGTATTGCTGTGATAGGCCTGACCATGCTTTTATTTGAAGACTTGCCTTGATTTTGGTGTCTGTTCACAGCAGTAAAACCCTAACTAAGACACCTGGTAACTACAATATTGACTAGTCTGACAAGATATTCCCACTATTGCAAACAATAGCACAAAATATTATGGGAGTAACCAACCACTTTGAAATGAAATAGATAAAAGCAGTTCTATAAGGTATGCACCACACCATGTAAACTTAACTGTTCTAAAAATGTCAAGGTAATATATCTAGGGTAAAACTTAGGATTATTATTCTGATAAGTACATATAGAACTAGACTATGCTTTTCCTTTCTTGTTTTTGTTCTTCCTCCTCCCCTTCCTTCCCTCCTCTGCCTCCTCCTCCTACTCCTCCTCCACCCCCTCCTTTTCCTCCTCCTCTTCTTTTTCCAGGGTTTCTTTTTGTAGCCTACTCTATAGAGCAGGTCAACCTCAAATTCAGAAATCTGCTTGCATCTGCCTACCAAATGCTAACATTAAAGGCTTGAACACCAATACTCTTCAGCTTTAATTTTTTTCTTTATTCACACATATTAATTTATCTCACTTCTCATAAGAGAAACTGGTCTCCAATAAATGGCAAATAATAAAGAAACGATTAACTTACCATCCTCCAAAGATTTACAAGCTATGAAGTTCTGAGCTCTAGTTAGTACATCTTCATCACAAACCCTACCTACAGAGAAGACCTAAATATCATCACAGAACATAAGATTAGGAAAAGTGTAAGAATCAGAATGTCTATATGCAGGTAGTAAAGAGGTATTTACCAGACATGAAGAGTTATTGCCATCTGAACTCACAGTAGATAAGACTTATAAGATCAAGTCATACAAAATTGGAGAAAAAATTGATGGGGGTGTCATGAAGTCCTTCATTCCAAGAAGCTTTTAAGTGTTGATGACTACTGAGAGCTAAGTAACTTTTCCTTAGGGATGTCACTTCTGCTAGGAAACCCAAGCTCCTATAAGTAGACTTATAGCCATGCAAATAAGTACAGCAATAATGGACTCAGTGGTATTAATCATTAGAATTACATTTTAAGATAAAATTGAAAAGTCATTAAGAGGGAATTGAAGAGGAGATAATGGATAGCTGATTGGATCCAAAACATTCAATGAGAGCATGAGTACTAAATAAGCTATTTAGTAAAAATGTAAAAGGAATTAAAATATGTTACTCCAAATCATCATGCATCCAGTAAATATTCTTTTTGTGAGTTTTGGGTTGACCCTTATTCTAAATTACATGCAACAATTGATAATTTTTATTATACAGCAAACTTACTACAATGGTGGTTATAATTTAAATATAGTGAATAATGCAGGAATAAACACACATTATGAAGTAAACATATCTGGATATATCAGATGTTGCAGATTCACATGGTATTGTGTTGACAGATTCATGTGGTGTTTTGCTAAGACAGGACCCAGGGAAGTCACATTATGTTTGCAGATAATATAAGTAGGAATCACTAGATAGTGACAGCAGGCTTCCGTAGCTAGCTTTGCAATGCTTCATTGGTCTTGCATGTTGTTGATCTTTACTTCATTGAGAGAGGCACAACAACAACCAAAAAAGAAAAAAACAAACAAAACCTTCTCCTGGTGTCCCAACTAATTCTATCACTTCCAATGACCCCTGCTAATTTAGTGGAGCTCTGGCTGCTTTTGGTGGATTATGCTACCACTGTTGATTCATAGACTCACCTCAAAGAACTATTTCTAAACCGGTACACAATATCTTGTTCTATATACCATCTTTTCTCTCCTAACTTTGGACAGTGGGCTAGAAGAGGGTGTTGAAGAAATTGAGAACCCATAAAATAGACCTTTAAAAAGTGGGTAAGAGCACCCGACTGCTCTTCTGAAGGTTTGGAGTTCAAATCCCAGCAACCACATGGTGGCTCACAACCATCCGTAACAAGATCTGACTCCCTCTTCTGGATTGTCTGAAGACAGCTACAGTGTACTTAAATATAATAAATAAATGAATCTTAAAAAAAAATCTAAGCCTATACATGTACAAGTATTTTTCTTATTATATTTTGAGTTTGAATTTTTGGGCAAACAGAAAAAGGATAACAGGATCATATAGCCTGTTTCAGTAAAATTAAATATATAAATAAATTTCTTCCATACTTATTTCCATAATACCTGGACTGATTTATATTCCAGCAAGTAGAAGGGTATGTTTAGTTCCTGTCCTCACTAACATGAGTTTTTATTTGACATAGATGTATTTTCTTTACACATTAATTCTGATAGCAATGATTCTTGATATAAATTTAATTATAGTTTTAATGTTTTGTGGATAGTGTCCACCCCGCCCAGGAGGGCTCTGCCAGAGCACCTGGGGGAGCTATATTGGGTCCCAGATCCCTCAGAGACTAGTCTGCTCAGGTGAGAGTGCGGACTACAGAAGCTACACAGCTTCTGGGACACATACTGTTTTGGGCTCCAGACATCCAGGCACCTTCCCTGTCAGAGGAGAAGTGTCCGCCCCACCTGGGTGGACTTTGCTGGAGCACCTGGGGGAGCCATCTTGGGTCCTGAATCCGAGACTAGCCTGCACAGGTAAGAGTGCTGAATACAGAAGCTACATAGCGTCTGGGACAGGCAGAAGCTACACAGCTTCTGGGACAGGCCCTGCTTTGGACCTTCATCTTCAGCCAGGAGGCAAGTCTGAATGCCAGATATCTGTGCACATTCCTTGCAAGAGGAGAGCTTGCCTACAGAGAGTACTCTGACCACTGAAACTCAGGAGAGAGCTAGACTCCCAGGTCTGCTGACAGAGACTAACAGAATCACAGGAGTAACAAGCTCTAACCGGAGACAACTATAACAACTAACTCCAGAAATTACCACATGATGAAAGGCAAATGTAAGACTTAATAACAGAAACCAAGACCACTCACCATCAACAGAACCCAGCACTCCCACCTTACCCAGTCCTGGATACCCCAACACACCCAAAAAGCAAGACTCAGGTTTAAAATCATGTCTCATGATGCTGGTAGAGGACATCAAGAAGGACTTTAATAACTCACTTAAAGAAATACAGGAGAACACTACTAAAGGTGTACAAGTCCTTAAAGAAATACAAGAAAACAGGTGATGGACTTGAACAAAACCATACAAGACATAAAAAGGGAAGTAAAACCAATAAAGAAAAGCCAAAGTGAGACAATGCTGGAGATAGAAACCCTAGGAAAGAAATCTGGAATCATACATTTGAGCATCAGCAAAAGAATACAAGATATGAAAGAGAGAATCTCAGGTGCAGAAGATTCCATAGAGAACATGGGCACAACAATCAAAGAAAATGCAAAATTCAAAAAGATACTAAATCAAAACATCCAGGAAATCCAGGACACAATGAAAAGACCTAACATAAAAATAATGTAGATGAGAATGAAGACTTTCAACTTAAAGGGCCAGCAAATATCTTCAATAAAATTATAGAAGAAATCTTCCCAAACTTAAAGAAAAAGATGCCCATGATATACAAGAAGCCTACAGAACTCAAATAGACTGGACCAGAAAAGAAATTCTTCCTGACACATAATAATCAGAACAACAAATGCACTAAATAAAGATAGAATATTAAAAGCAGTAATGGAAAAAGGTCAAGTAACACATAAAGGCAGGTCTATTAGAATTACACCAGATTTCTCACCAGAGACTATGAAAGCCAGAAGATCCTGGATAGATGTTATGCAGACTCTAAGAGAACACAAATGCCAGCCCAGGCTACTATACCCAGCCAAACTCTCAATTACCATAGATGGAGAAACCAAAGTATTCCATGTTAAAACCAAATCCACACAACATCTTTCCAGTAATCCATCCCTTCAAAGGATAATAAAGGGAAAACACCAACACAAGGATGGAAACTACACCCTAGAAAAAGCAAGAAAATAATCCTTCAACAAACCTCAAAGAAGACAGCCGCAAGAACAGAACCCCAACTTTAACAACAAAGTAACAGAAAACAACAATTACTTTTCTTTAATTTCTCATAACATCAATGGACTCAATTCTCTAATAAAAAGACATAGACTAATAGACTGGCTACACAAACAGGACCCAACATTTTGTTGCTTACAGGGAACCCACCTTAGGGAAATGGACAGACACTACCTCAGAGAAAAAGGCTGGAAAACAATTTTCCAAGCAAATGGTCTGAAGAAACAAGCTGGAGTGGCTATTCTAATATCGAATAAAATTGACTTCTAACCCAAAGTTATCAAAAGACAAGGAGGAGCACTTCATACTCATCAAAGAAAAAATCTACAAAGATGAATTCTCAATTCTGAATATCTATGCTCCAAATACAAGGGCAGCCACATTCATTAAAGAAACTTTAGTAAAGATCAAAGCACATATTTAACCTCACACAATAATAGTGGGAGACTTCAACACCCCACTCTCACCAATGGACAGATCCTGGAAACAGAAACTAAACAGAGACACATGGACACTACAGAAGTTATGAAACAAATGGATTTAATTGATATCTACAGAACATTTTATCAAAAAAAAAGTATATGCCTTCTTCTCAGGGCCACATGGTACCTCCTCCAAAATTGAACATATTATTGCTCACAAAACAGGCCTCAACACATACAAAAATATTGAAATTATCCCATGCATTCTATCTGATCACCACGGACTAAGGCTGATCTTCAATAACAACGTAAACAATAGAAAGACAACATTCAAGTGGAAACTGAACAACACTCTACTCAATGATTCCTTGGCCAAGGTTGAAATGAAGAAAGAAATTAAAGCTTTTTAGAGCTTAATGAAAATGAAGCCACAACATACTCAAACTTATGGGACACAATGAAGGCAGTCCTAAGAAGAAAACTCATAGCCCTGAATGTCTCCAAAAAAAAAAAAAAAAAAAAAAAACACAGAGAGCATACACTAGCAGACTGACAGCACACCTAGAAGCTCTAGAACTAAAGGAAACAAATACAACCAAGAGGAGCAGACAGCAAGAAATAATCAAACTTGGGTACTGGTTAGTTCATATTGTTGTTCCACCTATAAGACTGCAGATCCCCCCAGCTCCCTGGGTACTTCCTCCAGCTCCTCCCTTGGGGGCCCTGTGATCCATTCAATTATTGACTGTGAGCATCCACTTCTGTGTTTGCTAGGCCCTGGCATAGTCTCACAAGAGACAGCTATATCAGGGTCCTTTCAGCAAAATCTTGCTAGTGTATGCAATGGTGTCAGCATTTAGAGGCTGATTATGTGATGGATCCCCAGGTATGGCAGCCTCTAGATGGTCCATCATTTTGTCTCAGCTCTAAACTCTGTCTCTGTAGCTCCTTCCATGGGTGCCTTGCTCCCACTTCCAAGAAGGGGCAAAGTATCCACACCTTGGTCTTCGTTCTTCCCAAGCTTCATGTGTTTCACAAATTGTATCTTGTATCTTGGGTATTCTAAGTTTCTGGGCTAACATCCACTTACCAGTAAGTACATATCATGTGAGTTCTTTTGTGATTGAGTTACCTCACTTAGGATGATGCCCTCCAGGTCCATCCATTTGCCTAGGAATTTCACAAATTCATTTTTTTAATAGCTGAATAGTACTCCATTGTGTAAATGTACTACATTTTCTGTATCCATTTCTCTGTTGAGGGGCATCTGGGTTCTTTCCAGCTTCTGGCTATTATAAATAAGGCTGCTGTGAACGTATAATTTGTTAAACTGGTAGCTCTGTCTCCTTTATTATTTCCAAGTTACCTCACATGAGTTTTGTAAAGGTGCTTCTTTTTCATCTTGAAACATACATCACAAAGTGTTAATAACAGTTATATTCTTTTCTTCAAAATGGATGTAAGGAAAATGTTGATTGTCAAGAATGTCATAAGGCAGGATGGTCCCTCACTATTGACCCAGACCTTGCAAGTGATTTCAGGAAAACCTCGAGTTTCAAGACCAGTGTTAACTACACAGCCAGTTCAAAGTCAGCATGGCTACAGTTCTCTGTCTCAAGAGAGGAAAGGGATGGAGGAGAGTGAAAGATGAAGATGGAAAGTGTTGGGGGACTCATATACATGCCTGCTTCTTTGTCTTAGGACATTTAGTTAATGATCTTTAAAATTATATCTTTATTTTTTCGAATGAATTCCCACATCCCAATTGCAAAAACTTTGAAGTCTTTCATAATTTCATTTTCCTTCCTGCATTTTTTCTTACTCTATTCCTCTCTCTAGTATCAGAATTATTTACCCGTTTCAGTTCTCTTATGTAATCATACTATCATACAATAAATAATTTTTGTCATTAGTGAAGAAATTAAGAAGGTTTATTTATTTGAGACAAGGGTCTCTGCATATAGCTAGGGCTGTCTTGGAACTCATAATGTGGAATATGCTGGCCTTGAACTCAGAGATCCAACTACCTTTGCCTCCTGAGTCCTGGGATTAAAGCAGTGCACCACATACCTAGCAAAATTGAGAAGTTATAATTTTATAAAATGGCTGTTTTCATTTTTTAACATGGATAATACATATAACCACTTTGTGAACCACACTTCACAAATTTCATAACAAAATGCATTGTTTTTGTCTATATCTTTCTGTGGTGATTCCTAGGTAAATGTACACTTTAAAGGTAGAGTAGATTTATGTTTTCCCGCTCATAAAAGATTCCACTAAATATGCTATCATTTCAAGACAAGTTTATAAGATGTAAATTTTAAGTATCAAAAGCGGTTAAATGGTTGTATTTGTTTGTATTTTTAAAGTAACTAGAATTGTCACAGCTTTTCTCAAGAACCGTTCTTCTCTTACCTAACCATTATAATGAAAAGAAGTGTGTTTTCTCTTTTAAAGAAAAATGCTGGTCTTGACTTAGATTAGTGAGAAAGAAAATAAGCACAACTGCTTTGATGATATATTGCTGCAATGCTTCATCAGAGCACTGCTCATGTGATAAACTACAATATTAGTGTAATACATCATCAAGAGTGCTGTCACTCTAAAAAAGTATTAGTGTAATACATCAGCAGCCATCACCACACACAGCCACATACAGCAGTGTTTAAGAAATTTTACTTGCTCCCATATGTTGAGATGAAAGAACACCTTCTTAAACATGAGCCTAATAAAACAATGTATGTTAAAAACTGTCTTGAGAAAGCCAATTCTTTCTTCAAGTTCCATTATATCTCCAGCCTTTCTTTTACTTAATGATTTATATTCACAAATTTATCCCTTCATTGTTAACGTACGGGGAAGTAGCTTAGCATCTAGTCTGTTCTGTTCAAGGATTCCATACTGGTAATTCTCCGTTCTTTAAGAATAAGCTGTGTGACCCAGATATAGCTGTCTCTTGTGAGACTATGCCGGGGCCTAGCAAATTCAGAAGTGGATGCTCACAGTCAGCTATTGGATGGATCACAGGGCCCCCAATGGAGGAGCTAGAGAAAGTACCCAAGGAGCTGGGGGCATCTGCAACCCTATAGGTGGAACAACAATAATATGAACTAACCAGTACCCACCGGAGCTCGTGTCTCTAGCTGTATATGTATCAGAAGGTGGCCTGGTTGGCCATCACTAGAAAGAGAAGCCCATTGGTCGTGCAAACTTTATATGCCTCAGTACAGGGGAATGCCAGGGCCAAGAAGTGGGAGTGGGTGGGTGGGGGAGTGGGTGGGGGAGTGTGTGGGGGACTTTTGGGATAGCACTGGAAACGTAAATGAAATAAATACCTAATAAAAAATAAGCTCTATGAAAAACAATTAATAGGCACCAGATCGGCATATCTAAGATAGTCAGTTCTTTCATTTAAATGTTTTAACTTTTGAGAATTTAACACATAAGTATGCTATTTACATCATTTCTACTCCTTTCTCTCCTCATTCAACTCTTCCCATAACCCTCAAAGTTTATGACTTTTTAAAAAAGTATTCTGTATTTATTATAGTTGCATGTATATGTATATGTACATACATAAATCATATAGATAGAATTGTATATGTTTACATATCTGCTCCTCTCCCTATCTCTTTTCACACACACACACACACACACACACACACACCCTACTGAGTCCATGTAAATTTCTGTTTAAATACCAGTGTTTATGGATACCCAGTTGGAATTAAAGAATTTATCAGTGAGCTTACTGATTGTCTAAAGAAGTCTGATTTTCCATAGCAGCCTGTAGCCTCTCACTGGGAGGTGAGGACTTGTGAAACTTTCCCTGTTAATATAAGGCAGCCTTCTTATAACAGCTTCTAGTACTACAAACGAGAATCCCAGAAAAGGACAGTTATGTTAGTCTACTGTATGCAACCAAAACAGAGCATTGTTAATAGTGTTCAGTGATTGGTTCTTGCCTATGGGATGGGTCTCAATTTGGGCAAGTCATTGGTTTGCCATTCCCCCAAGCTCTGCATTATCTTTGTTGTCTGGTGCTTAGCACCAGGCTGGGTCCTCTAAGAAACAGCCCGTGGGGCAAAGCTTCAGCAGGGTAAGTAAGACACATTCTTGTGAGAGAGTAATGTTGCTTTCTATAATAATGCATTCCTATCTTTTTTTATTACGTATTTTCCTCAATTACATGTCCAATGCTATCCCAAAAGTCCCCCATACCCTCCCCTCCACTTCCCTACCCACCCATTCCCATTTTTTTGGCCCTGGCGTTCCCCTGTACTTGGGCATATAAAGTTTGTGTGTCCAATGGGCTTCTCTTTCCAGTGATGGCCGACTAGGCCATCTTTTGATACATATGCAGCTAGAGTCAAGAGCTCTGGGGTACTGGTTAGTTTATAATGTTGTTCCATCTATAGGGGTGCAGATCCCTTTAACTCCTTGGGTACTTTCTCTAGCTCCTCCATTGGGAGCCCTGTGATCCATCCAATAGCTGACTGTGAGCATCCACTACTGTGTTTGATAGGCCCTGGCATAGTCTCACAAGAGACAGCTATATCTGGGTCCTTTCAGCAAAATCTTGCTAGTGTATGCAATGGTGTCAGCGTTTGGAAGCTGATTATGGGGTGGATCCCTGGATATGGCAATCTCTAGATGGTCCATCCTTTCGTCACAGCTCCAAACTTTGTCTCTGTAACTCCTTCCATGGGTGTTTTGTTCCCAATTCTAAGAAGGGGCACAGTGTCCAAACTTTGGTCTTCATTCGTCTTGAGTTTCATGTGTTTAGCAAATTGTATCTTATATCTTGGGTATCCTAAGTTTTGGGCTAATATCCACTTATCAGTGAGTATATATTGTGTGAGTTCCTTTGTGATTGGGTTACCTCACTCAGGATGATGCCCTCCAAGTCCATCTATTTGGCTAGGAATTTCATAAATTCATTCTTTTTAATAGCTGAATAGTACTCCACTGTGTAAATGTACCACATTTTCTGTATCCATTCCTCTCTTGAGGGGCATCTGGGTTCTTTCCAGCTTCTGGCTATTATAAATAAGGCTGCTATGAACATAGTGGAGCATGTGTCCTTCTTACTGATTGGGACATCTTCTGGATATATTCCCAGGAGAGGTATTGCTGGATCCTCTGGTAGTACTATGTCCAATTTTTTAAGGAACAGCCAGACTGATTTCCAGAGTGGTTGTACAAGCTTGCAATCCCACCAACAATGGAGGAGTGTTTCTCTTTCTCCACATCTATGCCAGCATCTGCTGTCACCTGAATTTTTGATCCAGTTGACCTTGAGTTTTGTTCAGGGTGATAAATATGTATATAATATTTGTATTCTTCTATTTGCAAACATCTAGTTAAACCAGCCCCATTTATTGAAAATAGCTTTGTTTCTTTGTCAAAAATCAAGTGTCTGCAGGCGTGGGAGGTGGTTTCTGTCTGATTTTATTCCACTGATTAACATGTCTATTTCTATATCAATACCAAGCAGTTTTTATTATTATTGCTCTGCAGTAGGGGTTGAAGTCAGGGATGATGATACCTTGAAAAGCTCTTTTATCATACAGCATTTTTATGTTACTATGGGTTTTCTTTTTTTTCCATATGAGTTTGAGAATTGTATTTTCAGAGTTTGTAAAGAATATTATTGAAATTTTCAGGAGCATTGCATTGAATCTGTAGATTTGTTTTGGTAACATGCCCATTTTCACTATGTTAATCCTACTGATCACTGAGTATGAGAGATTATTTTTTTTCATCTTATGATATCTTTAATTTTTTCTCTTCAGAAACTTGAAGGTCTAGTCATACAGGTCTTTCACTTGCTTGTATAGACTTACACCAAGATGTTATTCTCTTTGTGTCTCTTGTGATGGGTGTTATCTCTCTAAGTACTTTTTCAGACTGTTCATCATGTGTGTAAAGGAGGGCTACTGATTTCTTTTTATATGCAACCACTTTGATGGTGTTTATTAACTATAGAAATTCTCTGGTAGAATAATTAGGGTCCTTATCAATAGTATCATGTCAACTGAGAATAGGAATACTTTGTCTTCTTTGTTTCCAACTTGTATACCCTTGATTTCCTTTAGTTGTCTTTTTCCTCAAAGTATGACTTCATATACTATATTGAAGAAATAAGAAGAGAGTGGGCAGCATTGTCTTGTGCCTCATATTAGTGAGATTGCTTCATGTCTCTCCATTTCATTTGATGTTGGCTATTAGCTTGCTTTCACTGTGTTTAAGTGTGCACCTTGTTTCCATGATCTCTCCAATTCTTTTAACATTAAATGCTGTTAGATTTTATCAAAGGGTTTTCATCATCTAATAAAATGACTATGTGGGTTTTTCTTTCAGTTTATTTATATAGTGGATAAAATTGATTGATTTTTTTTTTTATATATTGAGCTACCTTGAATCCCTGGGATGAAGCCTACTAGATCATCGTAGATTATGTCTTTGATGTGTTCTTCGATTTAGTTTGTGAGCACTTTATTGTGTTTGTGTGGTTTAGATAGCAGTGTGACTGTGGCCTCATAGAATGAGTTTGGTAATGTTATTCTGTTTTTATTTTGTTGAATAGTTTAAGGAGTATTGTTATTAGTCATTCATTGACTGCTAGAATTCTGCAGTAAAGCCATCTGTTCCTTAGCTTTTTTTCCCTCTTCTTTAGGAGATTTTCAATGACTGCTTCAAATTTTTGGGCTTATTGGACTATTTAGATAGATTACCTGATCTTGATTCAACTTTGGTGTTATTTGTCTAGAAAGTTATCCATTTCATTTATTTTTCCACATTTTTCTTGAGTACAGACTTTTGAAGTAATTTCCTTAGTGTCTGCTCTTACATCTCTATTTTCATTTCTGATTTTTGTAAATTTGGATACTGTCTCTCTGTACTTTACTTATTTGGGCTAACACTTTGCCTATATTGATTTTTCTCAAAGGACCAACTTTTGGTTCATTGATTCTATGTATTGTTCTCTTTGTTTCTAATTTATTGGGTTCATCCCCAAATTTTATTATTTTTCTACTGTCTACTCCTCTTAGGTGTGTTTGCTTCTTTTTTCCTAGGACTTTCAGGTGTACTTTTATTTATTTATTTATTTTTAATAATAATTTTATTTGTTTACATTTGAAATGTTATCCCACCTTCCCAGTCTCCTCTCCGTGAACCTCTTATCTCATCTCCCTCCCCTTTGCCTCTAAGAGGGTGCTCCCTGACCAACCCACCTACTCCTACCTCATCCCTCTAGCATCCCCCTTCTTGGGGCATCAAGCCTCCACAGGACCAATAGCATCCTCTCTCACTGATGCCAGATAAGGCCTTCCTCTGCTACATATATAGTGAGAACCAAGGACCAGACCATGAATACTCTTTGGTTGGTGGACTAGTCCTATGCTTTTAAATTGCTAGTATAAGAATTCTCCAGTGTCATTATGAAGGCCCTTAGTGGTATGAAATTTCCTCTTAGTACTGTTTTCACTTTCTCCATTTGTTTGAGTATGATGCACCTTCATTTTCTTTAAATTCTACAATATCTTTGATTTCTTTCTTTATTATATCCCTAACCCAGTAATCAACAAGTAGAGAAGTTTTTAGTTTCCACGAGTTTGTAGGCTTTCTGTTGTTGTCTCCAGCTTTAATTCATGGTGGTTTGATAAGACACAAAAAGTTATTTCAATTTTCTCATATCTGCTGACTAAATGGGAAATTTTGATGAAGGCTACATGAGGTGCTGAGAAGAAGGTGTAATATTTTGTTAATGTGCAAAATATTCTGTTGACATCTGTTATGTAGATGTAATTCATAACATCAGTCAGTTTTATTATTTCTTTGCTTAGTTTATTTCTTGATAAACTGTCTATTGGTGAGAGTGGGGTGTTTAAGGGTCCCACTATTAATGTGTGGGGTTCAATATGTGACTTATGTTTAGTAATGTTTCTTTTATAAATGTGAATACCCTGGCATTTGAGGCATAGATATTCAGAATTGAAATGTCATCTTGGTGGATTTTTTTCCTTGATGAGTATAAAGTATCCTTCTGCATCTCTCTTGATTACTTTGTGTTAAAAGACTATTTCATTTGATATTAGACTGGCTACTCCAGCTTAATTCTTGGGTCTATTTGCTTGGAAAACCTTTATCCATCCCTTTCCTCTGAGGTAGTGTATTTTGTAGCTAACATTTTTCTTGTATGAAGCAGAGTGATGAATCCTACTTATGCATCTACTCTATTAGGTGTATCTTTTATTGGGAAATTAAGTCCATTGATTTTGAGAGCTATTAATGATCAAACATTGTTAATTTCTGTTATTTTGATGGTGGTGTTACTGTGTGTGTGTGTGTGTGTGTGTGTGTGTGTGTGTGTGTACACGCGCGCACATGTGGACACATGTTTCTCTTTTTTGGTTTTATTGGTATGGAATTATATGTTTATTTCTTGGGTGTAGTTCCCTTCTTGTGTCAAAGTTTTACTTTTAGTGGCCCATGTAGAGTTAGGAGAGAGGAAAGATAATGTTTAAATTTGGTCATGGAATATCTTGTTTTCTTTGTCTAGAGTGATTAAAATTTTTGCTGGGAATAAAAGTCTGGGCTGGCATCTCTTATCTCTTAGAGATTATAAACCTGTCTTTTAAAATCTCTGTCAAGAAATCTGGTGTAATTCTATAGGACTGCTCTGGAGAAAAATCTACAACTTATCAAACAAACAAAATCTTAAAAAAAAAAAAACCCTACATTTTCTTAATTGAGGCAGTTCCTATGGGATTTTGTTACTGGTGAGTTATTTTCATGCAATCTTCTTTTCTTACAGGTTATTCTCCTTTTATTATAAATATCACATTCCATTATGGATTTTATTCACATGACTCTAGTGCAAGGAAGAAAAGACAAATAAGATTTAGTAAGTTTATCACAAGGTCAGTTTTATGACCAGACATAGAGGAGGTTTTATATGAAATGATTAAAAAAAATACAGAAACTAGTGTAATGTCTTTTAAAAATATTGCCTTATTAGTTGTATAAAAAGTATTAACAAGGAATTAAGCAAATGTTAAAAATTACAATTAAGGGTAAAGTCCATAAAGCATCAGTTCTTCCTATACAAGTATAGGCAACTTAAGAGACGTAGTAACAGTGGTCTTCCCTATGGAAGAGCATAGCAACTACTTGTCCAGCGTTTGAGCGTATTAGCCAGTGTTTGATATGGTTGTTAAAACCAGAAAGATGTGTTTTTCTCTGTGGAAGATTAAACTAATTAGTTGTCCAGTACCAAATGCTTTCTCTCAAAAGATATGTGCAAGTGACTCTATATAAATTGAACATGTTATTTTAGGATAATATATGTATTTACATATAATTATATTCATGAAAAAAACAAAAACAAGAGGATGAAAATTTGAAGGACAGAGAGTTCAGAAGAAGTAAATGGAAGGGAGAAATATTGTATTCAAATAATAATCTCAACAATAAAACATAAAATATGCTGTAGTATTTTATCTTAGATAATATACAAAATTACATTAAGTATAGAATGTAGCATTTTTAAATTACATATTATTGGTAGCATTAATCTTCATGTTAGTGATATAAAGTCTAACTAAATATAATTTACCATCTCTCAGAAAGATAAGGAAACTGTAAATATTTACTTCATTTATGGTATGCAACCAAATAAGGAAATATTTAGCATGCAATATATTATGACATAAATAGGCATCTCAATCAATAAGTAAATATCAATTAAATTCTAGAAAGACATTTTCTTGTTAGTCTGCATTTCTGCATGTAAATTATAAAAGTAAAAATTCTACTTATTTACACATGCAGTTATGTATTTATATAAATGTGTAAAACTTTCTTAATGTTTACCATATAACATATGAGTGATTTGAGGCTTTTGCTAAACTTAGTCAGTAGTATTAAGTGTGGGTTTTATCTTGTATAATGGGTCTATGGCATAGAAAAATAGATAATATTTAACTGACTCACTGTGTCTTATCATTATAATTACAGACAAATGTACCTCTCAATATTCATTAGAGACTCTTGTATTTGGAAAAGATGCTGACTTTCAAGATCCACAACTGGTCAAGTTGCAGAGAAGAGACTGAATCCTGAATGACACCTTCATGTTGCATATCCTCCCTCCAGAGTTCAGGGATCATTATGAAAGAGGGAACCATAAAAGTGCAAAGGCCACTAGGATTGAGTGAAAGAGTAATTTCTTCCAGACACAACAGGACTACTATACATATGAACACACAGGGGTTATGAGAGCAAGCATAAAATCTGCTTAAGCTCAGGCCACTCTAAACCTGAACATGAAAGAGGAGATAGTCCTAAAGCTTATCAACTACCCAATTAAGGAGCTATCAGCAATTCTTAATGTTAGGAGAATGGAGAAACAGATTTTTGCTAAGAGTCTGATAAGCCATCCATGTTTCAATAGAAGGCCACATATACAAGAATGAAAGAACAGCACAAATTACTTTTCAGATGTGAAAAAAATTAAAAAGGAATTCATCCTGATTGGGAGGGAAGAGAGGTTATAGGTTTGTAAGGAATGGGAAAGAATGAATATGATCAAACAAAAAATTTCCAGTGAACTAATAAAAATGTTTTAAATATATCTGAAAATGTAATATTCATCAGCATTTAGAAATTATTCCATATTTCAACAATGCATTGTAGTTTTAATTATATATATTTATATATATCATTAAATAAATATATATTTATATATATGCTATATATATATGTTCTTTTATAAAAAGAGAAAATGCATATATTAAAGGTTTTTGTTGTAGAAGAATGCTATTAATTTAACTTAGTGGTCCTATTAAAGAGCCCCTCTTCTCTGAAGTGGTCTCTAAAATGAGAACACCAAAAAATCATTAATAATTGATAATGTCTTGTTTGATAGAATAATGTTTTTTTTAATCATTCTCTTAGATATCCATAAAATTTGACTTGCAAGTAATAGTCTCCACTCTGTAGGCTTCTCTTAAGCCTATTCATAATGTAGTAGAATCTTGACCTGGCTGTGATGGTGTCTGACAAGGAACAATGTCAACAAAAGGAAATAATTTGGCAGAGATGAAACAAAATAGATATAGACTGTAACTTTGAATTTATCTCAGAAATTTAAGTTACTGTATTGGCTTGTATTTCCAGTATCAAAACTTTAAATAGATACCATTATCGTAATGCCTTGAACAATAGATATTAGTGGGTTTAAAGTGTTTGTAGTGGACTTGTGGTAAAGCTGTGAAACTGATCTTGGGTTTTAATGTGTAGAGATAAGAAATTGATGATATTTTTCCTATTACTTGTCTTTGAACATTTTGAATGCTATTTGGCAAGGAAGAATATTGGATCTATTTTCATAATCCATTATGACTCAAGCTCATTATTCTGCCTAAATGAAATTAGTACTAAGGCAGTAAGATATCCAGGAAAAACAATTAAAGATAAGCAGGGTCTCCAAAACAGATGTGAGAGGCCAAGGGGCCTAATAATAAGAATTAGCAAGGAATAGAGGTTTTGGACTAAGTTGTTCAGCCTATATCACTATCAGAATTATTTTATAGGATTAGAATGTATATTTTTCATTTGTTGCATATAATCATTTTATCTAGTGTAAAGATTCATGTAAATATCTTCAAGTACATGCATCTGGCAAATATTTACCCATTTCCAACACTCTGTTCATTCCCCTACTTTCTAGCTAACTCTTGCTAGTGTCTTCCCTTCCAATCACTAGCAGTATACTCCCTTCCCATCAACAGAAGGGAGATGAGGAGAAAGGCTTTATTATATAGTAAGTGGTGTTTCCATAGCATTTTATTCTTGTACTTTATCCGTACATCAGTCAAATTGTTTGTATGAATTCTGCAGAATAGAATGACCACTTTGGCATTTTGTTGGTTTTGCTTGATTAGATTACTCAGTTATTCAACAAATATTTTTCATTGGCTATCCACTTCATAAGGTATGCCACTTATCTAATGTAAGACATTTCTGAATAATAAATTACTATAAAACCAACAAAAAATTAAAATTCCACAAAGCTGTAGTTTCATGAAATCTACAGTTGGGGCTCTACTGATCAACACATAAAATGAGACAATTTAGAAGACATCTAGTTATTTCCCTTTATTCAACGCTGACAGTACACTCTACCATATAAAATAGTAAATGTTCTATGATTTTGCATGCTGAGCATTCTGTAGAGCATTTTCCATATGAAAAATATTTTTTACACTTAGGTTGAGTAAAACTACCTACTAATGCCATCAAAAATGTTGTATCCAACTTTATTCCTCACGATACTTTAGAGGATTTGGGGAAGGTATTGACCCTTCCCAAAATGCTATTCTTTCTTGAAAGTTCTTAGTATTTTCTTTCTAATGACATTTAATCTAATCTTACCATATTTTAAGAAAGCTGCATTTTGTAATATAAATCTCAAACACAAAATCCGTGAAGTGTGGGAGTTCTATTACACTGTCATTTTCTAGCTATAATGAGAGTTGTAGTAATCTGTAATTATTGTTAATTAGTAAAACAGGAACCCATTAGTGAAATATTCTAGAACCTATAAGAATCAATGGTTCCTAATTAAGAAGTTTCTTTAGAGAGATGATGAAAAAGAAAATAATCTATTATTTATTTGTTATTTTATTATCTTTTCATGGTTTCTTTGTTAAAGACACACTTTTTGTTTCTTTTAATGGAACCCTGAAAGGAAGACTTGTACTTCTCAAAATGAGGCCATTCTCTAGGACTTTAGTTCTGTAGTCTCTGATGATCTCTTTGCTTCATTTTTCTGTATCTCACCATATCATATCAATCAAATGTGCAGTTAAGAGTTTTTGTTTGACATCAGTAACCATATCTTTCAGCCTGCTTTAGTTCAATTTAAGACATCTTTTGTTGATTGGTTTTTTAACTCTCTGAAAAACAGATCTCCTCTCATTGCTACTTGCCCATGATTGCAAGATCATTTCTGAACCATGGCTCATTTCTATGTGTTGTGAGAACTACATGCTAAATGGTGATGGGAGGATGGAAGTTTGATTAAAAACCTTAAAATGAGTGTATTTTATATATTTCTGTAAGCTCACTAGTAACATCATGACTGCCTAATTTTAAGAGATTGAATGAAAACATCCCCACTCTGAATTCTCATTTACATCGCTACTACCTCCCTCCTTTACTGGGTTATACATCAGTAGCTCACTGTATCTTTCAATGAAGCAGAACAGGAACCAGTAGGTTCATGACTGTGCACATCCAATGACAGTCTTTTCTTCAGGGGTTCTGTGGATTAAAGCATATATTTAGATTTATTCTCTAATATTCATATAATTGTACTTCACCCAAAACATTGATATGTAGTGTTTTAAATAGAAACCATGAAAAATAGAACATTTATACACCATATGCAACTTAAATGAAAAGGAAGGTGGTACAGAAAATATGATATTCAAATATTTGTATATTGTCACTTAAACATACAGAAGCATTTATCTATATTCTGAATATATAATATGCTGTGAGTTAATTTAAAAAACATTTATTTCTTTATTTGGAAAAATAACGTACATTTGATTATATATAAATAATATGTCTGTCATGTACTGGTTGTGCCTCTGAAAGTTCTGAATGAGGTCCTCTTGGTAATGAGAAATATATTCATTATGATTTCAGTATTTTTACAAAGATTACACAATGCAAAGAATATAACTGCTTTAAGTTAACTGGTATTTGCTGGAAGAAAAATGCAAAAATGTACATGTATATATTTACATTTATATACTATATCAATAATATTTTCCTTAGCATTCTCCTATTTACATATCATCTGCTATACACAAAGAAAATATTTCAATTTTTCATTGGTTATTTTATTTATTTAGACTTCAAATGTTACCCCCCTCTTCCCAGTTTCCCATCGACAAACAGCCCATCTCATCCCCCCCACCCCCAGACTCTATGAGGATGCTCCTCCACCCACCCACCCACCCACCCACTCCTGCCTCAGCGCCCTAGCATTGCCCTGCACTGTGTCATTGAGCTACCACAGTGCCAAGGGAATCCCCTCCCATTGATGCCAGACAAGGCCATCCTCTGCTACATATCTAGTTGGAGCCATGGGTCCCCCCATGTGTACTCCTTGGTTGGTGGTTTAGTCCCTTGGAGCTTTTGGGAATATGGTTGGTTGACATTGTTGTTCTTTTTATGGGTTTGCAAACACCTTCAGCTTCTTCAGTCCTTGCCCTAACTCCTCCATTGGGGTTCCTGCCCTCAGTCCACTGCATCTGTATTGGTCAGGCTCTGGAAGATCCTCTCAGCAGAGAGCTATACCAGGCTCCTGTTAGTAAGCACTTTTCGGCATCAGCAATATTGTCTGGGTTTGGTGTCTGCATATGGGATGGATCCCTAAATGGGTCAGTCTTTGGATGCCCCCCCCCTTTTTTTTTTCTTTTTTTCAGTCTCTGCTCCACTCTTTGTCCCTGTATTTCTTTTTGATAGGAGGAATTCTGGATTATTATTTTTAAGGCAGGTGGGAGGCCCCATTCCTCAACTGGGGGTCATGCGTATCCACTGAATATGGTTTCTGCAGGTTCGCTCTCCCCTTTGTTGTGTATTTTGGCTAATATCCTCACTGTTGGGTCCTGGGAACCTCTTAGGTACTTAAAGTCTCTGACTTTCTAGTGGCTAACTCCAGTTCCTCCTTCCCCACTGCTACACATCTCCTTTCAAATTCCTGATCCTCCATACTCTCCCTCATCTCTTCCCATATCTGAACTGTCCCTCCTTCTTTGCTCCTCCCTGTCCCCTCTCCCTACCAGATCCCTCTCTCCCTTGATCACCAGAGATTATTTTCTTCCCCTTTCTGAGTAGGATTGTAGCATTCACACTTTGGTGTGGTCTTCCTTCTTCATGGGTTTCCTATGGTCTGTGACTTGTACCATCGGTATTCTGAGCTTTTTTTATTGGCTAATATCACTTATCAGTGAGTACATACCATGTGTGTTCTTTTGTGACTGGGTTACCTCACTCAGGATGATATTTTCAACTTTCATCCATTTGCCTGTGAATTTCATAGTGGCACACACTGGTAGGATTTGCAGAAGGATTTCAATTTTTATTACATTTGTTTTTCTTACCTAGTATCATATTTGTGGGGCCTGTTTTAATTTCCCAAAGGAAAATAATTAGTAATTCTGTCTCCAACTGAAGGCTTTATACTGTGTTACTGATTGCTGAGCTCATGCCATCCCCCATCCAATGGATCGGTTATCATTTTTCCACTGGAACAACATCTTTCTAAGTGCAGAACAAAACTGTAAGAAACAGCACCACACACAGCACAAGTTTTTATATGGAAACAAAGAGATATAGAGCAACACACATCATAACTACCATATCTCAGTAATATGGAATTAAGGAATTCATTATTACTGGTGAGGTATAACCTAATTGACTTAGATTTCAATTCTCTACCTACTCTCTATAGTTACACACTTATATCAGTTTATAGAAAAATAAGACAAGAAAAAACATAATTTTGCTATTTGATTCTTAATCCAGGTGCTACAATTGAATTCAGCCTCAAAATGAGAACCTTGCAGATGCCACAAAAGAATGTTGCACTGCCTAAACACATACTATATTATGTCACATATAATTTAATTCAGAGTTTCCTATTTAAAATATTGATGTTTTTGTAGAATTAATGATAAAAATGTTGTTGTTGTTGTTGTTGTTTGTAAAAAACAAAGACTCTAATGAAGCTAGGCTTAAGTTACTTTGTTCCCTAAGTTTTTCAGTAGCATGCCGCTGAGACTTCTTGTTCAAACATTAGATCGCAGCATGCATTTCCCAAGGGAGTGCTTGGCCTTTCCTTTCCTCCATATGAATGCTTCCTGCAATGTTGGCATGTACCTGAAAATTTCCTTATAACCCACATGAAGCTATTCGACGGACTCTGTGATGAAATATGTCACATTCATTTTCACACACCACATATACCAATAGCTTAATGCCACTCTAGACAACTGAAACACCATTGACCTTTCTTTTTAAACCTATATTTTTAATCTTAGAAACACATTAAAATGTATACAAAGTAATAGGTCGTACACTTGAGTTGTTATTCAAAAACATTATTAGAGATGTGTTCATTTTGTATTATGCCTAATGCATTTTTTTACTTTTAATTATCCAAGCTATTTTTAACTTGCTCCCTGAAAGTTGCTTCACTCTTTATCATTACCTTCATATGTTCTAAAAATGTAATATGAAGAAACACAAAGATTAAAAGACTATTGGAAAATGGACATTAAGTTGATGTGATGGTAAACTTTCATTTTCAACAACACAACTGAAAATTTTCTGGATAGAGTGTGAATGTTGTGCTTTCTATATCACGTTGACCTGAGGACATGTCTGTGGGAGATGGTCTTGCTGTCTTACTTGTGGAAAGACTCACCCAAATAAGGCTGGTACCTTCATCTATGCCCCAGATATAAATAGCTGGAGGAACAACGGCTTTGTTGTGTTGACCACTTGGCCTTCACTTCTTTATGCTAATTACTTTGCTAATATAAAAACAAGTTTCTTTGAGAACCCAATGTGGATTGAAAACAAGCAGCAATCCAGGAATCTTCCAGGACATTAGCATCACTTTGAAGCTCTTGAGGTGGTTGGACTCAAGGACTTTGCAACTATCAGATTTTTGGCCTTTCCAGTAGGAGACTGTCATTGTTAGAATTCTCTCACCATACTTGAGAAGCCAATATAATAAATCTTCTTTCTTTGTATATTTATTTTGTTTGTTCTGTTCCTCCAGAGAACTCAGACTAATACAGATCAGTTACAAAAGCTGACTTCTAGAGCTTCTGGTGAGAATTAGAAAGGACAGCAAGAGAAATAGAGAATCCATTGGAGAAGGTACCTCAGCAGATCTGTATGTGTCATGAGCTCTTGAGGAAGTGGAGAACAATGAAGTATATTTTACAAAGATATCATTAAAGAAAAGAGCAAGCCACCTCCACTTTCATACAGATAGAATGGCCTCACATCCATTTATCTTAATTTTAAAAAGCTGTATCTTAGCCCTGTATATATCTCCAGGAAGTCTCTTGCCACACTTATGTCATAGGATAGGCTCCAGGGACATCGATTACTATTGCATATGTATTCAGAACATCAAATCACTTTTAGCAGTTCACTTATTATCTCTGTCACCCTTTGAAGCACTTGAAACTAAGTGCAAAAATCTAATAACATGGTAATAATATGTTATTTAGTTAGTGTTAATCACCATCTAGACAAATATTAATTATGAATATTATAAATAATAACATACCAATGAAGTTTCTGCATATTAAAAAATCAGTAAAGTTTCTCTGTCTAAAAGCAACAACAAGAGTGATGAAAGGAAAGGGAAATTTGCTTTCGTAATAGTATAGTACTTTTCAAAAGATACAACCTCTGACTTAACTGATACTATTTCAAAACTATGATCTTCAAAATATTGCGGTGAAGAAATTTTAGGTATTTGGTAGTTAATGCTTTTGCTATATACTGAAAAATATCACAGATTATGTTTTGAATCATACTTATCTTCATAAATATTATTTTATATAATTTGTATTATATGTCACCATATATCAAGTGAATTGACCATTCTGGCCAGTATAGGTATTGTTGGGTGGAGACATCTGTATCTAAAATAAATAATAGAAAATTAAGTAGAGTTCTCTCATTTCATGAGAGTGTTACACAGAAGCACAGGTGGACATCCTTCTGATTTACACAATGTCAAAATTTATTGAATAAAAATTTCACAAGATTTAGAAGTTTCAGTGACAACAGTTTCAGTGACAACAGTTGATCATAAAATTCATCTACTTTGCTAGTGTGGCAATGTGTTCTTTGTTACAATCTTAATTACTGATGCTAACCTTCATATCACACTTAGTAACTTTATAGCTATCTCACTTCATATTTTCATTTAAAAAATGAAATTAAAAAAACATGGATGCAAGTTAAAGGGTTTCCAGAAAAATTTGTGATAAATCATCTGGCAAAGATACTGTGTGATTAAGAAGAACAGTGCAGGAGGGAGCTGGTTCAGTCAGATCCAAGGGTGAAGCTGAGGAACTTTCTGGGAAGTGAAATGACCAAACTGGGTCCTAAGCAAGAAACAAATAAGTAGCAGGAAGTAGAATGTCAGGTTCATTTCCAAAGAGCTAAACAGAAAATGGATGAACAAACAAGTAGGCAACATCAGTAAGTGGTGACAAATCTTGAGTAGGACTTTGATTCGGACACCAAGTATTGCAATGAAATGTTGGTATGGGCAACACCCTCAGAAAGTTAGAAGTCCATGATTTTATGGGGTTTAATCTTTCTTCTGTCTGATGAGTCCCTTAATTATGGACCTAGCTTCTCGGGTGTGATTTTAATGCACGTGCCCCTAATGTTTCAATTATCCCAATAATCATATTATGTGGAATCCTTTCTTTTCCCTTTAAAGTTCACCCAGGTCCCTGGTGGAGGAGCAGTGCCAGACACATGGTGAAGTTTCACAATTCATGCAGTGGCTGAAGTCATCCTCCACCCTCCACTTTTTCAAAAAGAGTCAAATGATGCTTTTAAAACAGAATTTCCTAGGGCTGTATATAGCCCCCAAAACCACTTTTAATCCAATATGGAGTAACTTAGAATATGGGAAAAATCTGTTCTCAGCCACTAATATCCAAGTTGCACAACTGCATTCAAAGTAATATTACTAATACTCACATGAGTTTAGTACAATGCTTGAATTAAAATATTTATCTATTTTATAAAGTAAATGAATGCAATAAATAAGCAAAACAACCTTCATAGTGCCCAATTTCAGTGTATGAAATCCCAATACCCTATAGTGCTATCTACTGTGTTGCTAAGACAATTTAGTTCTCTTAAGAATCAAGAAATCACTAGAAGACACTACCTTATACATGTCCATTATTCTCTTAGGATTAGTGTCTACAAAAAACTGTAGGAAGGATTTTGGTGATTTTCATGTCAAATGGGGCTTTGATAAAACAGCTTTGTTCTTGAGGTTGACATGCAACTGTTTTAGACCCTGTTGTATTGGTTTTTCTGTCTCCAAATGATGTTACTAAAGATCCTGCCTGCAGCATGACTCAGCACGGCTCCTTTCTATACAACATGCTTTTTCTTTTTCTCAAATATTCAAACTCTAACAGGTAGCACAAGTTTCACTTGATTTGTTACCATTGTTCAGTTCCTGTCTTATAACTTATTTTCAACCAAGGTACGTCCATCCCGCTTCGCAGACAATAAGTATGTGTATCAAGAAGTTTACGTGAAATATAATACAGTTGAAAAGGTATACATTTAAATTCAAGTCCTGCCAACCTGAAACCAGTTCCCTGATAACATTTTAAGAGAGCAGATGACTAATCTGTCTTCTTGTGATTGACAGCCTAGTATACAGAAAAAGGAATTATTTGAAGGCACCAAGCATTCAAGAATGAACTGTCCAGTTGTCTTTGTTGGTTGACAGTGATGTCAGTAAACTTCACGAAAGGAAAACCCCCAAAGATTATCTATGTTGTCCTTAGTCAGCTAGAGAAAAGTCCAACGTGACATGGATAATGCTTAGTCTAATTTTTCCCTGTTGTAGAATTTGATGATAGTTTCAAATAATTCATTCTTTACAACTGGCTCCAATCTTTCTCAAGCCAGGAATAAAAATGCATTGGTCTTTTGAAAACTTCACTTTCTTTTTGAAGGTGCCCAGCTTTCTTATGAATTATCAAAATTGCCCATGGTTTTTGAAATATTTGCATTCATGCATTTTTAAATAAGATGGGATCTATCTTTAATGTCCATCAATAACTGAGTTGTTAATGTAAAAAAGATACAGTTACATTCCTAAGGAAATGTATTGTCACTTACTGTATAACTGAAGATAACAGTTGAGATATCAGAGGTGGTTGTATTTATATATTTGTAGGTTCATGTATATGTGCAACAGCAATAATAACAAAGATTATATCAATTTGAGAGTCAAATATTGGGAAGGATAGTAGGAAAGGAAAGAAGAGTCAAGGTGATATAATTCTATTTCAGTTAAAGTATTTTTAACTGAATTATTATAGATAACAAAAAATGTTCCAGCATGATACTGAAACAGAGAGAGAGAGAGAGAGAGAAAGAGAGAGAGAGAGAGAGAGAGAGACAGAGACAGAGACAGAGACAGAGACAGACAGAGACAGACAGAGAGAGACAGAGACAGAGACACAGAGACTGAAAGAGAAAGAGAGGAACTAGTGTACTCTATCTAATTCATCATGAACTCTAGAAACAACCACAGCAAAACTAGTAGCAAAGTTCATATGACATTCAGGTATTAATGCAAATTTCAGTTTACCTTTTAGACTTTCTCTTCACTTTTAAAGCAGGAGTTCTTTCATGGAAAATATCATTATCTTTTGTGTTCAAGGATGCGCCAGTTATCTTCACCCACACTACCTATGTGTCTTGATTTAAAACAAAAACCAAAACAATTTTGACATTTTTAAATCTGTAGCTGAGGTTCACATTTCACTGACTGACACCTTAGGTGATGGCATGTTGTCACACATAAGATAATCTGCTGGACAGGTAGATAAGAGGTGCTATCACATAGCTACTTCCTGTAAGTTGAAACCTTCCCTCTGTTGGAGAAAGAGGCATACTCAGATGGAGTGTAAAAAGGAACAGAATTGAGGGAAGTGACTTGTAGAATAGTGACAAGAGGAGTCAAGGATTACAGAGAAGCCAAACTTGCAGGGAAAGAAGATTGTTCTGGCAGGTCAGCTGACCTGAAGTGATGCCACTAGAGGACATCCTTGCCCAGGCTGTGGCGCAGCTTCTTTGACCCATCTGAGTCTCCTGTCACTCAGAAAGCTACTGAAATAAGTTTACTGCTTTACTGATGTAGACTAGGGTAGAGTCATATTTTGGTTCTGTTCTTGGTGCCCTATCTCATCTGAAAAGAGAATAGTAGCTTCATAGCTGCATACATGTCTGTTATCAAAATCTGAATTAAAATGATAAGTTATGGGAAGAAAACTATCTAACTCCACACATAGAAAAAGTAAAAGATGTGTTTATCTGTGTGGCTAAAATATTCCAAGGAGGACATGTGATTGAGTGTGTGTGCACACACAAAATATCTTTTAAAAAATTATATGGATATACTATTATTTTTTGTTTAGTTTTAATGCTTTCTAAAATGAAAACAAAAACAAAAAGCAGGATAAAACTTAAAATACTGTCTTATAAGTTATATTTTTATTTTTATTAATTAATTTATGATTTTTACATCCCAATTGCAGCTTCCCCTCCTTTCTTGCATCTGAGCCCCTCCATCTTGCCTTCATACCTCCCTTCCCCTCAGGAAAGGAAAAGCCTCCTGGTGGCTGTCAACCAATCTAGGCATATCAAGTTGCAGCAGGATTAAGCACATTTTCTATTGAAGCCAGATAGGCAGTCCAGTTAAGGGAAAGGGATCTAAAGGCAGGCAACAGAGACAGAGTAAGAGATAACCTCTGTACCTGCTGTTAGGGATCCCACCTGATGAGCACGCTACACAACTGTTACATATGAGTAAGGGCTCTAGATCCATCCCATTCATGCTTTCTGATTGGTGGTGTAGATTCAGTGAGCCCATCCTTTGCTATCATAATGGTTTGGGCTACATTCAGATGAGCAGAATGTTTGTGAAGGAAGTCTTAACATCTTATGGAACGAAAGAGCTATTAGTCTGTCAGAATTTTACCAATGTTTAATGAAATTCTACTGAGGTATACTATATCTCAGGAGGTTAATACAATACTTAACAGGCTGAAAAAGGTGGTGGATCTCCTGGAAGAGAACTACAGCAAAGGCAATATAATTCTGGATTTATTGGCTGTTAAAGGGTCATCAAGTAGGAACTCTTATCAGAAGTGGTTGGCAGTTTTATTTTCCTTTTGTGGGTTTTACTGTTTGCCTGAAAATGAGAGCCATACTTTTTGTCACCCCTGTACTGGGGAAATAGAGAAATCTCCGAAGTCTTACAGAGAACACACACATTGGTGAAAAGATCACCTCATGCTTAAATTCATAGTTGCCTGTTATTTATGGCACTGCCATTTGTCATTTGTATGATGGATCCATCATATTAGAAAATGCCTGGTATTCTCCATACCACTGTAAGCAGACAGTTCACAAAGTATACTTGGCTGACCTGAAGCAAAATAAGGTCTCACTCTAATAACAAGGTCTGGAAAGTGGGAAGTATGTAAAAGATACATACCTTGTCCTTGGAAATTGTATGAAAGTACCTATTGGAGAACATAGAATTTCTGCCTTCTGTGAGTATTACATAAATTTGCTATAACAAATCCTCATTTCATTGTCTGAAGAAGAACCCCGTAAAAACTGAATATTCAAAGATATGAAATTATTAGAGAAACTCTAATTAATTTTGGGGATGTTATTCTCATGCAAGCTTATTATATCAATAAATCTTAGGTAACTTGAGATTGGGCTAGGTGATATACTAATGTTTGTTCCAGATGCACAGAATTTATGTATAAATTAGGTAATATTATTATCACTGTTGTTTAGTAGCATTATATTTATTATTAATTGTTTTTAATTGGGTGAAATGCTGTAAGTATTATTTGTAATCTGTATTGGCTATTTAGTAACATTAAGACAAACTACTTAAAGACATAGTATTACTCCCTATGAAAGAATGTCTTAGGATTTTTTAAAATCAGATTCAAAAAGAGAATAATGGCAAACACACAGTGCCAGACCCTTTTCATGTGTTATTGTGTTCCTTACTATATCTTCAGAGTATGCAGCCATCATCTTACATGTTCATGGGCAAAGGATGGAAATTACTCACTAATAAGTCTGATTTTTCTGAAGTTACCATCATATGTGCTATCCCCCGAATATGAAATTTGGCTTATATCTTCAAAATATAATCAACAATTATGTACTCTTTCTCTCTAGCAAGTCAGCCTCTGCTGGAAAGAAATACCCTATTGTTATGCAATATGCCTCAGCTGGCAATGACTGAGCACCAACTTGAGAGAAAATCTGTTATTAAAAACGGAGCTATCCTAGAAGTCTGAGATCAAGGAACATCAGCAGAATGGAGAGATTCAGTTTGACTAGCTACACACTCTGGGTGCGGCACTACCCAAAGAAGGCAGTTACAAGGATCAAGTAAGCTGGACATTCTAAAGCACTCAGGTAAAGGAAGGAGGAAGCTGCCTCAACGTTTGAAAAGCATAAAGAGAGATAATGCCACCATCCATGGATAGGAACAAAACTTACAAACTGATAATTAGCCTGCAGATTGATATCTCTGTGCCTGAGGTGAAGTCAGTGGATCAAATTTAGGAGAAGTTTATTTGATACTGGTCTTTGAAAATTGAGTGTCAATAAACATAAGTGAGCAAGTACTGGTGAAAGAGTGCTAAGTCCTCTGGGCAAATGACAAGGAGCTCTATTACTGGATCAAGCATATGGTAGATTATTTTTACTTTTTGAGAAATCTCCAGAGTGGTTGTACCAGCTTGCCATCCCACCAAAAGTGTAGAAGTGTTCCTCTTTCTCCACATGCTCACCACCATCTACTATCACCTGAGTTTTTGATCTTAGCCATTCTGACTGGTATGAAGTGGAATCTCAGGGTTGTTTTGATTTCCATTTCCCTAATGACTAAATCTGTTGAACATTTTCTTAAGTGCTTCTCAGCCACTTGAGATTCCCCAGTTGAGAATTATTTGTTTAGCCCTGTACCCCATTTTTAATAGGTTTATTTGGTTCTCTGGAGTCCAATTTCTTGAGTTCTTTGTATATTTTGGATACTATCCCTTTATTAGATGAAAGGGTTGGTAAAGTTCTTTTCCCAAACTGTTGGTTGCCATTTTGACCTGTTGACAGTGTCCTTTTCCTTAGAGAAGCTTTTCAGTTTTATGAGGTCCCATTTGTCTATATTTGACCTTTGCGCCTGAGCCATTGCTATTCTGTTCAGGAAATTTTCCCCATTGCCATTGTCTTTGAGGCTTTTTCCCACCTTCTCTTTTATTAGATTCAGTTTATCTGGTTTTATGTGGAGGTCATTGATCCACTTAGCTTTGTACAAGGAGATAAGAATGAATCAATTTGCATTCTTCTACATGCCAACTGCTACTCTACCTAGCACCATTTGTTGAATATGCTGTCTTTTTTTTCTCCCCCATTAAATGGTTTTGGCTTTGTCAAAGATCATGTGACCATGGGTGTGTGAGTTTAATTCTGAGTCTTCAATTCTCTTCCACTGATCTACCTGTCTGTCTCTGTACCACTAACACGTGGTTTTCATCACTATTGCTCTATAGCATAGCTTGAGGTCTGTTGTGTCCGGCCAGCAGACCACAACCTAGGTTCTAGCCTGGAAAGGAATTTTGGAAACCTGGAAGAGAAGAGGGGCTAGGTGGCAAGAGAAAGAAATGTAGCCAAGACAGTTATTCTGATCAAAGCTCAAATTTTACTGTTGCGGCACTCAGTTATGAAGGAAGGGGGAGGGGACCCAATTCCCGCCGAATAATCTCAGGTCCAGTAGAAAGGTGAGCACGCGTGTGGCTCCAAACAACAAAGTGGCAGGTTCCAGCAGTGGGCGTGGCAGAATGTATGAGCAGGAAGCTCCACCCCTGAGCAAGCAGGTTTCAGGCTGGAGGAGGGGAGACTACAGAGGTCAGGGATGATAAGACACACCAAGTTCTCAGAGCTGATTTCTACAGTGTCTGTGCCAGTTTACAATCCCAGTCACCATGAATGAGATACTGCTTTCACTATATCCCTGCTAGCATTTGTATCTGTTCTTTTGTTCTTTTCAGTTATTTTGCCACAGGTGAGATGCAATCCAAAACATGTTTTAATTTGCATTTCTTCCATTGCTAATGATACTGAATAATTTTTCAGGTACTTTTTAGCCTTTTTAAAATTTCTTCTTTTGAAAACTGTCTATTCATGTCTTATGGTTTTAGCTGAGTCATTTGTTTTCTTGACTCTACATTTTTATTTCTGTTTATCATAGATATTCATCCTCTGTCAGGCATGTAGTGGGTAAAGACTTCCTCCAACTCTGTGGGGTTCTTCTTCATCATCTGATTATATCTGTAGCTTTACAGAAGCCTTTTGGTTTTATGAGCTCTAACTTTTCAATCCACAGTTTTCATTTTTGGATCCTGGGCAAACGAAGTCCTCATCAATGAGTCCTTTCCCATACCTGTGTCTTGCAGACTATGGCAAATGTTTGTTTCTAGCAGTTTCAATGTCTCAGGATTCACGTTGAGGTCTTTAAACCATTTATAACTGATAATTCTTGAAAATTATATTAAACCATATTAAGTGATCATTGTTTTGTAACAATTGTATTATTGCTTACTTGTTATGAGACTATGTAAAGCAGATATTTTCAGGAGTCCATTCTCCCATTCCATCCTGTGGGCACTGGGAATTGAACTTATATCACTAGGCTTGACAGGAAGCACCAAAGCCTAATTAATCATCTTAATAGAAAACTACTAGCTTTTGTTTTGTCTTTTTTAAAAAATAAATAAGTTGCCAGATGGAAACTTTCAAAAAAAATGAAAAAAAGAAAGTACTTATCCTTGAAAGGGTGTTTTTCTACTTACCTTTTGACATTTTTCATTTTGATTTTAATTAATAGTGTTTGACATTAAAATATACTTGTTTAGTAATATTTAAATAAATTTTTATTGTCTGAATTAAACTTATTAATGACTTAATACTTATTAACTTTTAGTGGTAACTTGATGATAATGACATCTAAGGAATCTTACAAAAATTGTATTAAATTTTTTTGAAACACATCAGATATTCTGATTTCAAAATGCAAACAATATAGCTAGCATTGTATATTGGAAGTAAATTTTACTAAAGATGATACTTATATAGTGTTGAATAAACTGTTTAAGAGTAAAACTTACATTGTGATACTCATAAATTGGAAGCTTCAGACTTAGTTAACCCAAGGTGAGGACTTCTTTCAAAGTTGGGACTTCAGTAGATCTATCACAAGGCCATTAAATTATGATGTCTGTACATTTATAACATTTAACAACTCCAGTTGATTAGGAGGAAGGCCACTTTATAGAACAACTTGACTATTTTTTTTTGTGCTTTGTCAAGAAGTACTCAAGTCATTAGAGATATTTTGATATATGTTTAGACCAAATGGATTAAAAATGTACAAAATTTAGATCAAGAACTGAATACATTCTATGTATAATTGTCATATTAGCAATATGCTGTACAAAAGTGATCAAATTTATAAATAGCACCATATTGCAAGCCTATCACTGTGACCCAGCCTAAGGCTTTCAAAGTATTTCCTACATCACAGGAAACTGGACAACAATTATGTAAAGGTGTAAATTTAAGGAGTTCATAACTAAATATATATACATTTTTTCTTTACAAATCTTTGAATTTATAGCAAGAATAAAATTGTGACATGAAAACAGAATTCTCAGTAGATGAATCTCTAATGGCTGAGAAAAACTTAGGAAAATGTTCAATGTCCTTAGTCACCAGGTAAATGGAAATAAAAATGACTTTGAGAGTGCTACCTTACACGTACCAGGGGGGCTATGATTAAAAACTCAAGTAACATCACATTTTAGGAAGGATGTAGAGCGACGGAACACTCCATTATTGCTGGTGGAAATGCAAACTTGTATAACCACTCTATAAATCAATTTGGCTGTTTATCAGAAAACTGGGAATGAACCAACTATACTACTCCTGAGCATATACTTAAAAGATGCTCCACCATACCACAAGGTCACCTGCTCAACTATGTTCATAGCATCTTTATTCATGATACCCAGAAATTGGAAACAACCCAGATGTCCCTCAACTGGAAAATGGACAAAGAAAAGTTGTTCTTTTACACAATGAAATATTAGTCAGCAATTAAAACAAGGACATCAGTAAATCTGCAGGCAAATGGATGTAACTAAAAAATATCAACATGACTGAGATAACTCAGACACATATGGACATACATGGTTTGTATTCACTTATAGGTAGTCATAAAGTACCAATGCTACAATTCACAGACTCAAAGAAGCCAAATAACAGAAGGGCTAAAGGTAGGGTGCATGAATTTCATCAGAAGTGAACATAAAATAGACATCAGAGGTGGATGGATGGAGAAAACTGGATGGGACAGGGGATAAGAGGGGAACAGAACATGGGAATCAACCAAAGAGAGAGAATGGAAATCAGCAAGGGAAGGTCTCTAATACATCACAAAAACATAAGGCGGGGTGGGGAAGCTCTAAGGACTTTATAAGAACAACTCTAGCTGAGAATCCCAGCAATAGTTAATAGAGCCAGAAAAGACCACCTCCTGTAGCCAGGCAGGACTCCTAGTGGAGCAACCCACTTGCAAAACCTTGAATTGTAGCATTGGTACTTTATGACTACCTATAAGTGAATACAAACCATGTATGTCCATATGTGTCTGAGTTATCTCAGTCATGTTGATATTTTTTAGTTACATCCATTTGCCTGCAGATTTACTGATGTCCTTGTTTTAATTGCTGACTAATATTTCATTGTGTAAAAGAACAACTTTTCTTTGTCCATTTTCCAGTTGAGGGACATCTGGGTTGTTTCCATTTTTTTTTTGCAAAAACCTTCAACCAAAAATGTAAAACCTGTCCTCCCTACAAGATGTATAGGAAAAGAATGAGGCAGAGACTAAGGAAATAGCTAACCAATGACTTTCCCAACTTGAGACCCATCCCATGGGCAAGAACCAATCCCTGGCATGATTAGTAATATTCTGTCATGCTTAAAGACAGGAGCCTAGCAAAACAATCCTTTGACAGTTGCTGTCCTCAACAACTGGAGTGCAGGCTATCTTATACTCTGCTGCCTGTCTGAGGATCCTCTTCCCCTAACTGAGCAGCCTTGTCTGGACACAGTGGGAGAGGATCCACTTAGTCTTGGAGCAGTGAGTTAATGGCCAGGATGGGTTGAAGTGGGGAGGGTCTCACTTTTCAGAGGAGAAGAGAAGGAGCTGGGAGGAACAGTGCAAGGATGGGCAAAAGGACGGGGAGCTGTGATCAGGATGTAAAGTGAATAAAATAAATATTAAATTAAAGAGAAAAAATAATCCAATGACCCAAATACCACTCCTTGGTATATATTTTAAAAAGGACTTGATGCCCTACCCATGAAGTAGGTGCTCAGCAATGGTCATTGCTAATCTATTAGCAATATTTGGAAAGTTAAAACAACCTAAATGTGTGTTATATATATATATATATATATTACTGAAAAACTGTATATTGTAAATTTATGTGCATATATATGTATGATTCATATACATCTATACATATATTTATATACAAATATATATACACACACAGAAACATACACACACACACACACACACACACACACACACACACACACACACACAGCTTCTCTCCTAAAGAGAATCATTCTTTATGTAGTAAAGGATCCAGTTTAAGTTGTGGAACATCTGTCAAGTGCTGAATGAATGAAAACAAGAGTCTTCTATGAAACAAGCCATTGCCATTGCTCTAACCTGACTTCCAAAAATAAAAGATAATATCATCTTGTTAAGATATCGCAGGCCTCAGACACAGTACTTGGTGGAAATAAGGTGGAACAGACTTTGTAACTTCCACCTCGTGGACTGGATCCCATATCATCTGAACATGCTATGCAATATGCCAAGGGAAAGAAGCTATTGCCAGTCCTATCCAGATATAAGACCCACAATCCTGAAACATGACATGACTGGTGAGATAGCCCCACGTGTACAATAGTGACACTTTCTTCTTTAGGGTAACCTAAATTAATTAATTAGACTTGTCTGTTCAATAAGAAAATGTATGTCGAGTATGAATTTAGACAATTACCCATGGCTGTACAGACCAGATAGCTGGGAAGAGAATCTGCCCTTTCTATTTTCTTAAACCAACATAATTTTTTCCCCATATCCTTATCTTTATCCCCACATGTGAGTGTATCGCTCACTTGTCATTACAGACACTTCTTTTTGCAACTGATGGAGACTATTACAGGGCTGAAGAGCTGGTCAAATGCAGAGAATAAAGTATAGTGTGGTGCCAAATGCCATATATATCTTCAATTCAATTCCTATACCTAAAACTCAGGGGAAATCTATGGAAGAGTTGACAGAAAAACTGTTTGAGCCAGAGTGTCAGAGTTTCAGAGACACTACAGTGAAACTGAACCTATTAAATCTCAACAGTGGTTACCTGAACAATCCAGTTTAACAACACCACTCTTTTATATGCAAACATTCACAGGAAAAAAGTTCACCTGGTCCCACACCTAGATGATGAGTTCCTGGTAGTCAAAGGCTGCTGAGTCTGAGAATTATTTTCTGCATGAATGATCTCCTGTATAGAAGGAGATCTAATCCCGTTTGGTTGTCCCTGGACACATGTACATACTACAATGTCTAAACGTACTCAGAAAATTGTAAGTACAAGCATGTGTATGTATACACATGACTATATATGCATGACAATAATAAACACATAAATGCATTATTTAAACTTCATCAAGACAAAGTCTGCCCATGTCTATCAGGAAGACATAATTTTACCATTACTAAACAAAGACTCAAAAATAAAGCACTATTCAATTTCATCAAGAAAATAATGTTGAAATAGGAAATTGAATTGATTTTTTTTTTAAAAAAGTGTATTACTATATTCCAGGTGTGTGATGGGAAATAAAGCTTGCTTTCAAAAAAGACTTATACCAGGGAAGTTTAGACTCTGAACCATAAACCATAAGACTGATTCCTAACACATACACTAGAGCATTCACAATATGAATAAACTATTTTATTTTATGTTTTATTTATATATAATTTTGGCCAATAAGTCCCAGTGTATATAAGTCCCTTAGTGTGTTAAGTCTTGTAGGATATATTATTTACACTTTCTCTTAATTTCACCTATTAATTTTAAGAATAATCAATTTTAAGAATAAAAAAATTGATGTAATATATTTTCGCTGTATTTTAATTTAGAATATATTTTCAACTCTTGATTATTTGACTCATTGTTGAAATGTGGCCTTTAATATATTCTGCTCATGTTTCTTATAGTAAATCATATCGTTAGCCACAGTAGTCTTAATTACTTTAATTAACTAGTCAGTGTTGTGATAGTATTAAGACTTATTTATGCATACAGAAAGGTAGACTTGTTTTACATATGTAAACTAGTTAGATTTCAAAGCAAATACAGATTGAAATCTACAAATGTAGCCTTTAGTTTTCTCTCTAAATTTTTTAGGAATATTTTAGAAGAAATTAATATTCAAATCATAACATGGTATTAATGACTTAGCACAGATTAAAGGTTCTTTGTATTTTAAATACAGTCACAAATACAGCATAGTATTCATTTGAAGTTTTCAAACAAGGTAGAATCTAACTACCACTAACATGTAGATTTAACACCCAAATTGAAGGAAGAATGCATAAATGCTGAAGTTGAAAACAGAAGTCTTAGGATTTTATATAACTGTGTATTAGATAAAATTAATAAGGAATATTTAATCTACCCAATTCCTTTTAATTCTAACAAATAAAAATATGAGCTCAGACCACTGACAACACTTTAGCTATTCCAGAAATTGTCTAATATGTTGCAATTGAAAACACAGGTTAAACTCATTCCTAAACTATCTTGTGTATGTTTATACAGAAGTATTCAAAGTTTTTTTTCAGTGTGGAAAAAAAAAATCTCCTGAAACAAAATTACAGCCTTGGTGGAATTTTTATCAGAACTCTGTAGATAAGAATAAACAATGCAACAAAACATAGATGAGGGTCCCTTAGCTCCAAGCACAGACAAATTTTTCTTCCACTCAACCTTAGACAGAGAAGTTTCTTATTTGAGAGAATAGTAGGGAATACAGAGACGCATGGTGCTAATTATTAAAATTATTAAAAGCAACCATTAGCTGGAGCTGGAGTGCCTATGTCACTCTCCTCCCCTGTCCCTTGGAGAAGACCCAGGGAACATTGCAAGAGGAGACAGGGAGAATGTACAAGCCAGGGTATGGAGACGAATGCTACAACATGCTGGCCTCTTGACACATGTCTTAGATAGAGTTTGTATTGCTGTGAAGAAACACTAGGACCATAGCAAGTTTCATAAAGAAAACCATTTAATCAGAATCGTCTTACAGTTACAGATGTTTATTGCATTATAGCCATGGAAGAAAGCACGGTGACATGGTGGCATGGTGACATGTAGGCAGATATTGTGCTAGATAAGTAGATGAGAGTTCTCCATCTGGATCAGCAGGCAACAGGAGAAGAAACAGTATCACTGGGCTGGGGTTGAACTGAAACCACAAAGGCCATCGTCAGGAACATACTTCTTCCACTAAAGTCACACCTTCTAAAAGTGCCACTCCTTATGAGCCATGTCCTTGAAATCACTACCACATGGAAGGTTTATTGCACACATGAACTCATAAAAGCTTTGACTGACTGCATAAAGTTTATATAAGATTCCATCTGAGAGAAAGAAGAGTCCTTCCTTCAACATCCTTAGTCATCAGGGAAACGCAAATCAAAACAACCCTGAGATTCCACCTCACACCAGGCAAATGGCCAAAATCAAAAACTCAAGTGACAGCAGATGTTGGCGAGGATGTGGAGAAAAAGGAACACTCCTCCATTTTTGGTGGGATTGCAAAATGGTACAACCACTCTGGAAATCAGTCTGATACTTCCTCAGAAAATTGAACATAGTACTACCTGACAACCCAGCTGTAATACTCCTGCGCATATACTCAAAATATGTTCCAACACGTAACAAGGACAAATGCTCCACTAGGTTCATAGCAGCCTTATTTTTTAAAATTTTTTATTAGGTATATTCCTCATTTACATTTCCAATGCTATGCCAAAAGCTCCCCATAGTCCCCCCCACTCCCCTAGCCACCAACTCCCACTTCTTGGCCCTGGAGTTCCCCTGTACTGAGGCATATAAAGTTTGCACGACCAATGGGCCTCTCTTCCCACTGATGGGAAGCTCCAGAAGGTACTGGTTAGTTCATAATGTTGTTCCACCTATAGGGTTGCAGATCCCTTTAGCTCCTTGGATACTTTCTCTAGCTCCTCCATTGGGGGCCCTGTGATCCATCCAATAGCTGACTGTGAGCATCCACTTCTGTGTTTGCTAGGCCCCAGCATAGTATCACAAGAGACAGCTATATCAGGGTCCTTTCAGCAAAATCTTATTAGTGTATGCAATGATGTCTGAGTTTGGTGGCTGATTATGGGATGGATCCCCAGATATGGTAGTCTCTAGATGGTCCATCTTTTTGTCTCAACTCCAAACTTTGTCTCTGTAACTCCTTCCATGGGTGTTTTGCTCCCAATTCTAAGAAGGGGCAAAGTATTCACACTTTGTTCTTTGTTCTTCTTGAGTTTCAAGTGCTTTGTGTCTTGTATCTTGGGTATTCTACATTTCTGGGCTAATATCCACTTATCAGTGAGTACATTTCATTTGAGTTCTTTTGTGATTGTGTTACCTCACCCAGGATGATGCCCTCCAGGACAATCCATTTGCCTAGGAATTTCATAAATTCATTCTTTTTAATAGCTAAGTAGTACTCCATTGTGTAAATGTACCACATTTTTCTGTATCCATTCCTCTGTTGAGGGGCATCTGGGTTCTTTCCAGCTTCTGGCTATTATAAATAAGGCTGGTGTGAACATAGTGGAGCATGTGTCTTTCTTACCAGTTGGAACATCTTCTGGACATATGCCCAGGAGAGGTATTGCGGGATCCTCCGGTAGTACTATATCCAATTTTCAGCTTTAATTTTTTTATTAGATGTTTTCATCATTTACATTTCAAATGTTATCCCCTTTCCTCTCTGAAAATCCCCTATAGCTTCCCCTCTCCCCCTACTCCCCAACCTACTCACTCCCACTTCCTGGCACTGGCATTTCCCTACAATGGGGCCTAGAATCTTCACAAGACAAATGGCCTCTCCTCCCACTGATGGCCAACTAGGCTGTCTTCTGATACATATGCAGCTAGAGACATGATCTCTGGGGATACTGGTTAGTTCATATTGTTGTTTCTCCTATAGAGCTGCAGACCCCTTCAGCTCTTTGGGTACTTTCTCTAGCTCCTCCTTTGGGGGCCCTGTGTTCCATCCAGTAGATGACTGTGAATATCCACTTCTGTATTTGCCAGGCACTGGTATAGACTCACAGGAGACAGCTATATCAGGGTCCTGTCAGCAAAATCTTGTTGGCATCTGCAATAGTGTCTGGCTTTGGTGGTTGTTTAGGGGATGGATCCCTGGGTGGGGCAGTCTCTGGTTGGTCCTTCCTTCAGCCTAATTTATAATAGCCAGAAGCTAGAAAGAATCCAGATGCCCCTCAGTAAAGGAATGGATACAGAAAATGTGATACAGTTACACAATGAAGTACTATGTGGCTATCAGAAACAATGAATTCATACAATTCGAACACAAATGTATGGAACTAGAAAATATAATCCTGAGTGAGGTAGTCACAAAAGAATACAGATGGTGTGCACTCACTGATAAGTGGATATTAAGGAAAAAAGCTCAGAATACCCATGATACAACTCACAGACCATATGAAGCTCAAGAAGAAGGAAGACCACCGTGTGGGTACTTCAGTCCTATTTAGAAGGGGGAACAAATAATCTTTAGTGGTAGAGGGTAGGAGGGTCTTAGGAGGAAGAAAGGGGGGGAGGAGAAAGGGAGCCAGGATCAGGTATGGGAGGAGACTGGGGAGATGTACAGAGGGATAGGAAATGGAATAGAGGTGTGTAGTAATAGAGGTTGAGGAAATGGGGTAGCAATTAGAAATCACCAGATGCCAGGAAAGCAGGAGGCTCCCAGGACCAACAGGGATAATGACATTAGCTGAAATGCCCAACAAAGGGGAGAGAGAACTTGCAGAAACCATTTCCAGAGTTTAGGCACTGCTGCAGGTTGAAGGATGAGGCCACTCACTCATTTCCAAAATTTTAACCTAGAATTGCTCCTGTTTAAAGAAATACAAGGACAAAGAGTAGAACACAGACTGAAGCAAAGGCCATACAGAAACTGCTCCACCTGGGCAGCCATCCTATATGTAACAACAAACCCAGACACTATTGCTGATGCCAAGAAGTGCTTGCTGACAGGAGCCTGATATGGCTGTATCCTGAGAGGCTCTGCCAAAGCCTTACCAATACAGATGCTGGTACTTGCAGCCAACCATCAGACTGAGCACGGGGACCCCAGTGTAGGAGTTAGAGGAAGGTCTTAAGTAGCTGAAGGGGTTTGCAACCTCATAGGAAGAACAACAATATCAACCAAACATCCTCCCCCCCTGCCCGCAGAGCTCCCAGGGTCTAAACCATCAACCAAAGATTACATATGGAGGAACCCATGGCTCCAGCCGCATATATAGCAGATGATGGCCTTATCTGACATCAATAAGAGAGGAGGGCCTTGGTCCTGTGATGGCTCAATGTCCCAGTGTAGGGGAATGCCAGGGTAGTGAGATGGGAGAGGGTTGGTTGGTGGGGAGGCACCCTCTAGAAATTGCTCTAACTGAGGGGAGGGGATGAGTTAGGGGCTTTGCAGTGGGGGAACTAGAAAGGGGATAACATTTGAAATGTAAATAAATAAAACAACCAATAAAAAAGAAGTTATCCAAAAGCAAAAAAATCCAACATTAATAATCATTCATAAACATAGTCAGTTATCATTAAACACCTAAAATATAGAAAACTAAAATATCCTATAATAAAGGGCAAGAGACAAAACTGAATCTTTCATTAATCATTGGTAGGAATGTAAAATTATGCAATCATACTGGAATAAAGGGTCATAGCATTTCATAAAACTAAGTACACACTTACAGTATGATGCAGCGTGTATAGTCTGGCCACTTTTGCAGAGTGAATGATAGCTTAGGTCTCACAGTAATGTTTACATATGTTTGTAGTATCTTTATTTATTACAGAAGCAAATCATATAGACTGAACTGGGTACATTGTCAACTGAGGTAAATCTCTGCAATGATGTAACATGAAGAAAGAAAAAGGAACACTGGGAAGAGTGAGACAGAGAGGCTTATTGATGCTGCAGAAACTTGAATGGCTCTTTAGGCTTGCATATGTATGTATGATGTATTTGTGTGCATGCATCTTCATGTGTGTGTGAACTCATGCATCTGCAAGTATGCATGTATAAGGAGGACAGTTTGAGGACAGATATGTTTCTTCAATCATTGTTGAATTTGTTTGACTGAAGCCAGCTTCCAACTGGATCTAGATTTCAGTGATTTAGCTTCTCTACCAGCTAGCCCCAGGGATAAGTAAGAACTTCCAGACATCCACAGCAGCTCTGCATGCTGGAGCCATGGACTCAGTTTAAATACTTGACTAGCAAATGCTATGTCAGCTGAGAAATCTCTATATGTCCTTAAGAAAGCTCTTAATAGAAATGTACTAACTGAATTAGCTCTTCAGTACAATTTTTAAAAATAGCATTATGGAAGTAGACAACATATTTTTGGTTGTAAAGAGATAGTAGTTTGGGAAGGGCTGTTTTTGTGAATGTGTTTTGGAAAAGAATTCATAGGGAAACTGGCTTCAACTGCTCGAATCTTTGACTATAGTTACAGAATTCTATGTATGTGTGAAAACTCCACAGAATTGACTCAAATGTACACAGTACAGGTCCTATTAAATTGGTGAAATATAAAGGAGAAGAAATGCCTTGTTGGAAAAAGTATGTCATTGGGTATGAACTTTTGGATTTCAGAAGACTGATACAGCCACATTGGCTCTTTCTCTCTTTGCTGCTGTTTGTAGATCCAGACATAGAACCCATAACTTCTGCAGTACCATGTCTAACTGTGTACTGTTATTCCTTCCACCATTATGAGAATTGACTAAACCTTCAAACTATAAGCAAGCCCCAACTAAAGCCCCTGCTGCCCTGGTCATAGTATCTCTTCATAGAAATAGAACAATGGATAAGATGAATAGTATGACAAGGTATTTCTCTATTGCTTTTACATGTTTGTCTTAGAGTAACAAGGAGGTAAAACAATAAGATATTCTAAATCAGAAGTTCTCTTAGTCCCAAGTTGTCAAAAGGAAAGGGAGCAACAGTGTGTTCTAAGGGGAATGATACACTCTACTGTGCAGGGAAATGCCTTATGCTCAGGAAGTAAATAACCCAAAGGCTTCAGGGAGTTCCTGACATTTACCAGGTTCACTAGGTCCTCCCTCCCTTAGCATATATACTTCATTCCTCCTTAGAACAGGGAACAAAATACCTATGGAAGGAGTTACAGAGACAAAGTTTGGAGCTAAGATGAAAGGATGGACCACTCAGAAACTGCCTCAACCAGGGATCCATCCCATAATCAAATACCAAACCCAGACACTATTGCATATGCCAGCAAGATTTTGCTGAAAGGACTCTGATATAGCTGTCTCCTGTGAGGCTATGCCAGTGCCTGGCAAATACAGAAGTGGATGTTCACAGTCATCTATTGGATGGAACACAGGGTCCCAAATGGAGGAGCTAAAGAAAGTACCCAAGGAGCTGAAGAGGTCTGCAACCCTATAGGTGGAACAACAATATGAACTAACCAGTACCCCCCAGAGCTCTTGTTTCTAGCTGCATATGTAGCAGAAGATGGCCTACTTGGCTATCATTGAGAAGAGAGGCCCCTTGGTCTTGCAAACTTTATATGCCCCAGTACAGGGGAACACCAGGGCCAAGAAGTGGGAGTGGGCGGGTAGTGGGGCAAGGCGGGAGGGGGGAGGATACAGGGAACTTTTGGGATAGCATTTTAAATGTAAATAAAGAAATTATCTAATTAAAAAAAAAAGAATGACTGCTGGGGAAAACTATCTGAACAACCTAGAAGCATCTCAGAGGAACTACTATCCTGCTGTGCTATCTGCACTTTGTGTGTTAGGTTAAAGGTTTCTAGATTCCATGAGCTGTCTTCCCATGCTGGAGTGTGCTTTCATGATGCAAATTTCTTTGCATTATCTCTGCTTTCTTAAGTAACTCTTCAAATATTTTCCTGTGAGTAAGCACTCCTAAAATCATTCATTCATAAAGTTGGCCTTTGATAGCATCTGTACTTTGATGTAGAAGATTGTTCATATCTCCACAGGAATAGTGTTTCCCAACTTGGATTGTCATATCTAAATGAGAGATTCCACAGTTAATCCATGCTAAAGTAAACATGTAGGATAATAACCAATGAGAAATAAAGACAATAGATTGTTATCAATATTTATACATCAAAAATACAAATATTTAATTAAGTTTTTTAAAAATTTAAAAAGAAATACTACTATAATTTCACACTAGCACTAAGGAAGCAAAAGCAAGAGGATATCAAAGGATGTTTTTTTTAAGCCAGCCTAGTTTAAATGATGAGTTACAGGCTAGCCCAAAATTTTGTCCTCCATCTCACAAAATATGTTAATTAGCAAACTAATTTATATTATACATGTGATATTAGTTTGACTCAGTTATTATAAGTAGTGAACCAAGCATAGTAATACAGTTTTATTCTTATTTCTAAGTACTTTGAAAGTTTTAAACTAGAATTATGATTAACGTGAGTATAATAATTCTGTTAATAAGAACACCTGAATTTATAAGGAAAAATATATATATTTAGGTGAATCATATGTTCAGATAAGCAATACATTAAAATGTTTATGATAGATGTGTTAGAAATAAAAGTTGTACATTCTATGAAGTCATAATTACTCTGATACCTAAACCACAGAAAGATCCAACAAAGATAGAGAACTCTAGACCAATTTCCCTTAGGAATACCGATGCAAAAATACTCAATAAAATTCTCACTAACCTATTCCAAGAACACATCAAAACAATCATCCATCCTGACCAAGTAGGTTTTATTCCAGGGATGCAGAGATGGTTTAATATACAAAAACCCATCAATGTAATCCATTGTATAAACAAACTCAAGGAAAAAAAAAACACATGATCATCTCGTTAGATGCTGAGAAAGCATTTGACAAAATCCAACACCAATTCATGATAAAAGTCTTAGAAAGATCAGGAATTCAAGGCCCATGCCTAACCATGATAAAAGCAATCTACAGCAAACCAGTAGCCAACATCAAAGTAAATGGTGAGAAGCTGGAAGCAATCCCACTAAAATCAGGGACTAGACAAGGCTGCCCATTTTTTCCCTACCTATTCAACATTGTACTTGAAGTCCTAGCCAGAGCAATTCAACAACAAAAGGATATCAAGGGGATACAAATTGGAAAGGAAGAAGTCAAAATATCACTTTTTGCAGATGATATGATAGTATATATAAGTGACCCTAAAAATTCCACCAGAGAATGCCTAAAACTGATAAACAGCTTCGGTGAAGTAGCTGGATATAAAATTAACTCAAACAAGTCAATGGCCTTTCTCTACACAAAGGATAAACAGGCTGAGAAAGAAATTAGGGAAACAACACCCTTCTCAATAGTCACAAATAATATAAAATACCTTGGCATGACTCTAACTAAGGAAGTGAAAGATCTGTATGATAAGAACTTCAAATCTTTGAAGAAAGAAATTAAAGAAGATCTCAGAAGATGGAAAGATCTCCCATGCTCATGGATTGGCAGGATCAACATTGTAAAAATGGCTATCTTGCAAAAAAGCAATCTACAGATTCAATGCAATCCCCATCAAAATTCCAACTCAATTATTCAATGAATTAGAAAGAGCAATCAGCAAATTCATCTGGAATAAAAAAAAAAAAAAAAAAAACTAGGATAGCAAAAACTCTTCTCAAGAATAAAAGAACCTCTGGTGGAATCACCATGCCTGACCTAAAGCTTTACTACAGAGCAATTGTGATAAAAACGGCATAGTACTGGTATAAAAACAGACAAGTAGAACAATGGAATAGAATTGAAGACCCAGAAATGAACCCACACACCTATGGTCACTTGATTTTCGACAAGGGAGCTAAAACCATCCAGTGGAAAAAAGACAGCATTTTCAACAAATGGTGCTGGCACAACTGGTGGTTATCATGTAGAAGAATGCGAATTGATCCATTCCTATCTCCTTTGACTAAGGTCAAATCTAAGTGGATCAAGGAGCTCCACATAAAGCCAGAGACACTGAAACTTATAGAGGAGAAAGTGGGGAAAAGCCTAGAAGATATTGGCACAAGGGAAAAATTCCTGAATAGAACAGCAATGACTTGTGCTGTAAGATCGAGAATTGACAAATGGGACCTCATGAAACTGCAAAGCTTCTGCAAGGCAAAAGACACCGTCAATAAGACAAAAAGCCCACCAACAGATTGGGAAAGGATCTTTACCTATCCTAAATCAGATAGAGGACTAATATCCAATATATATAAAGAACTCAATAAGGCAGACTCCAGAAAGTCAAATAACCCCATTAAAAATGGGGCTCATAGCTAAACAAAGAATTCTCACCTGAGGAATACCGAATGACTGAGAAACACCTGAAAAAATGTTCAGCATCCTTAATCATCAGGGAAATGCAAATCAAAACAACACTGAGATTCCATCTCACACCATTCAGAATGGTTAAGATAAAAAATTCAGGTGACAGCAGATGCTGGGGAGGATGTGGAGAAAGAGGAACGCTCCTCCACTGTTGGTGGGATTTTAAGCTTGTACAACCACTCTGGAAATCAGTCTGGCAGTTTCTCAGAAAATTGGACATGGTACTACTGGAGGTACCCGCAATACCTCTCCTGGGCATATATCCAGAAGATGTTCAAACTAGTAAGAAAGAAACATGCTCCACTATGTTCATAGCAGCCTTATTTATAATAGCCAGAAGCTGGAAAGAACCCAGATGCCCCTCAACAGAGGAATGGATCCAAAAAATGTGGTACATTTACACAATGGTGTACTACTCCGCTATTAAAAAGAATGAATTTATGAAATTCCTAGGCAAATGGTTGGAACTGGAGGGCATTATCCTGAGTGAGGTAACCCAATCACAAAAGAACTCAAATGATATGTACTCACTGATAAGTGGATATTAGCCCAGAAACCCAGAATACCCAAGATATAAGTTACAATTTGCAAAACACATGAAACTCAAGAAGGAAGACCCAAGTGTGGACTCTTTGCCCCTTAGAATTGGGAACAAAACACCCATGGAAGGAGTTACAGAGACAGTTTGGAGCTGAGACAAAAGGATGGACCATCTAGTGACTGCCATATCCAGAGATCCATCCCTTAATCAGCCTCCAAAAGCTGACACCATTGCATACACTAGCAAGATTTTGCTGATAGGACCCTGATATAGCTGTCTCTTGTGAGACTAGGCTGGGGCCTTGCAAACACATAAGTGGATGATCACAGTCAGTTATTGGATGGATCATAGGGCCCCCATGGAGGAGCTAGAGAAAATACCCAAGGAGCTAAAGGGAAATGCAACCCTATAGGTGGAACAACATTATGAACTAACCAGTACCCCGGAGCTCTTGACTCTAGCTGTATATGTATCAAAAGATGGCCTAGTCGGCCATCACTGGAAAGAGAGCCCCATTGGACTTGCAAACTTTATATGCCCCAGTACAGGGGAACGCCAGGTCCAAAAAGTGGGAATAGGTGGTTAGGGGAGTGGGGGGGGGAAGGGTTTGGGGGACTTTTGGGATAGCATGGGAAATATAAATGAAGAAAATACCTAATAAAGAAGAAAAAAGGGAAAAAAAGAAATATGAGTTGTAGAAATGTACACAATGAAGTTGAAGCATGTTAAGTAAATATAATTTTGTTTAGTCTCTAGAAACAGAGAAGCAACAGAATTACAAAGACCCTTCCTGTGAAATCTCTAAATTCTAATGGTCCAGTTATCTTTATGCCTTTCAGGAAAACAGCCCAACTTGAAATGCAAACACATTTTCAAACAATCAATATAGGAGATTCTTGAACAATATAGATGATTCTTTTCCCACTTTTATATTACTGGGAATATTAAAAACTATTCAATGTTTCAAGTGCAAGAAATTAAGATCAACTGGGACCTGCCTATATTGGAGGGATCTCACTTTCCAATGTGGAAAACACTTACCCTACCAGTGAGAAATGTGCCCAAAGCACCATACCCACACAACTGATACACACACTACTGCAATCTCTTCTTGGAATATATGTGCCAATCACGTATTAACCTTGCTTGGAAAGCAGTGAAGTAATACTTCATCATCTTTAGTCAGATTCTCTAGTTCAAATGGCTCTTTGTCTCAATTGTGAACCATCATGACAATATATAATGGGAAATTCACTTTCAGTTCTTAAAATTATGTTTTCCTGAACGTTAATTTGTCCAGGGGTTACTCAAATTTATTTGTTGCATAATTACACACAGAATAAATTATTAAACATTATGTTTCTACTTAGCTATAGGTTAACTATCTTATATTTTGTCCTAAATATAAAATGTGTAATTTCTCTATATAACAAGGACATTTGCTACATTTTTATCTAAATTAGTTTTTTAATTAACATTTGCAGAAAAATCCAAACAACTTCCAAGTGTTCATCATCTCTTTTCTTATAAGACATGATTTTCTGTTATTAGGCCTTTCTATTAGACTCTGCATCTTAAAGCTAATATATTATGTTGGTACTTATGGTTTTATAATAGCATATATAATACTAAAATTATATTCCCAATTTGAAATTCATCATCAATATTATTTAATTATGAGCAATTTCTAGTTTTGGTATTCATTTTTAACTTTATTAACATTATAAATTGGTTTACCACATTGAAGATGACAAGATGACATGATTACGGAGGATTAGACAAAATTAAAAGATGCAGGCAGACATGTATAAATTAGATAATATATAAATGAGAACATTGTAATGTGATGAGTTTGAGTGTGAAGTCTATGCTCCCTTGGTGTGGGAGCAAAGACAGAATAGATCCATTTGCAAATGAAAAGAGCCTTCTGTAGACACCTGATTTCACATTACCTTTGTTTCATTTTTCCATGCTTGTAATTCATTGGAAATACATTTTTATTTTATAGGCTGCTGTGTCACTGCTAACTGGTTAGAAGTAAGGTGAGTAGTACAGAGGGCCTATATCTCTGGATAAAAGAAGATAGAATCTAAGTAACTATGCATACCCTTCGGTGTAATTCTTTATATATATATATATAAAGAATAATTTGTCCAGGGGTTACTCAAATTTATTTGTTGCATAATTACACACAGAATAAATTATTAAACATTATGTTTCTACTTAGCTATAGGTTAACTATCTTATATATATATACCATGTTTGAGGTAACTGATATCAGGCAACAAAAAGAGAGCCATGAAACAAATGACAACAGTTTTTTTTTTCCCAATTTTATAGAATGAGGAATGTTTCCAGTCTGAATAAGAATTTGAAGGGAGAAACGGGAAACAACAGAGGAGTTAGTATAAAAGGCCCTTGTCTTAGTTACTTTTATATTGCTATGATGTGACCTCATGGCCAAGACAACTTAGAAAAGAAAGTCTTTAATTGGAGGCTTGAACAAAATACCAGTGTGCCTCCATGTCCATCATCATGGGAAGTTCGGCAGCAGGCATGCAAGTAATGTATAAAAGTAACGGCAAGAGCTTGAATATTGAGACAACAACCATTAAGCAGAAAAAAACTGTGTCTGTCTTGGACTTTCAAAACCTTAAACCCCAACCCTTCCTCCCCCAAAAGCCAGATCTCCTAGTTCTCTGCAATATATTTCCTCCAATTGGAAACTAAACATTCAAATATATGAGTCTTTGGTGGCCACTATTATTCAAATGATCACAACCTGAAAAACTCCTTATATCAATCCAGCAAAGCAAGTTTTGGAGATAAAATAACACCTAGAATTGTAAGTATAAAATACAAGACCTGAGACCATTCCATAGACAAAGATGATAAGCTAGTGTTTGTTTTTTTTATACAAGCAGCAATCTGTGTGAAATAATAATTTAAATGCACAATAGTGACACTTTTAAAATATTAAAAAACGCTTTGTTATCAAACAAGTAGGGCCTCATTTTAAAACATAAATGTATTAGAAAAGTGGGTCTTATGACATTGAAAAGAGTTCTCAAGAAGGGGAGACTTTAGTAGCTGACATTAGAATCACTCTTTATTAATAAAGCAGAACTGCATAAACCAAAAGGACCTTTGTGTTTCAAAGTGACACATCTATGAGATAGATAAATCACAGACAAAGTTTTAGAATATCTGTGAGTGAATAGAAATTAATCCCTTCCATATGTTAAAATTCAGTCTGACATCCAAATAAGGAAATTGTGGCATGCAAATGATGAGAAATACGAACCCATTATGAAGAAGATAATAGGAAACTGCACTAATGGAAGGCATTAAAGCAGTCATGAAATGGTGATCCAATTACTCAAAACAATGGAGCTAATGAATAAGAATAGGCCCAAGTTGAATTTCTGTAGGTGAAAATGGGAATGTCTTGAATTAAATTGCACATAGGGAAGTGTGAATGACAGATAAATCCCTGCAGAAGAAGCTAATAGAACTGAAGGCACAGCAATACCAGATAATCTTGAGTCATCCTTCTCGAATTGAGTTGGAGATATAATTGTGTAATTGCCCAGGCTCAGCCTCCTCATTTTGCACATACTTTCTTCCTGATATCATCATAGCTCCATGGAATCACATATGTCAGGAGGTCCTTAGTAATTTGACATATTGTTTAAAGGTCACTAGTAGTTTTAATGTTTCATAATATTTAAGTCATTCAATTTATTTTATGCCATAAAGTAGGACTTGTATTATCTTGCATCCTCACAAGTAAAAGTATGAATCCAGTAAAACTTTTGAAAAGGACAACTTGCATACATTTACTATGCTATACTATTATAATCATGTATTGCTACTAGTAATTGTTTTAATGTCTCATTGTATAACTTAAGATTAACTATATATATATATATATACCTCCATGATTGCAGGTAGGATTTCAAATGTGAAAACTGTGATTAGTGTACAAAAAAATAAAATGAACTCTGGGAACGCTTTAAGCTTCCCAAAATGTAACTAATTAGAATCCTTATAGGTGAGGAAAGATAGGTTTGTGCACTGAACTGATGAAGTCACGTAAGAGAAGAAAGGATATATTGTGAAAGGTAACTCATTATGAACAGATGAGAAGAAGGAAGTAGATGGTATCATGTTTATTTAATTAGAACCTAATAAGTTTAAAGATCATATTTCCAAATATAGCTTAAAATTACATTGCTTTAAATGATGGAAAAGTATCCACTAGTTTAAAATATGAAGCTTATTGTAGGGTAGGTAGTACATGGATCTTACATTCATTTTAATTTGTTCCATTAAAGGTTCCTAATTTTCTTGATTTTAAACAAATTACATTTTTGAGATCCATGGTGAAGTGACCCGGGTGAAAGTGGAACAAAATTTGGAAAAAAACACCCTTAATTATATTCAAACTTTACTCTTGTAATTGGTGTAGGCTTTTAAAATTTTTCCCAAGTATGATGCAACCAATTTTTACTAATCACTACTATAAAAATGTAGACTTATCATAGTCCAGTTTTTTTTTTTGTTTAAATACTATGCCCAGATCATCTGTAATGGTATTAAAGCCGTTCTTTCTGATACTGCATCTAGATCATCTGGCATGTTAATAGATTTTGCTTTCTCTAAATATTTGTGATCAAACACTTTTTCAGACTAAGAAACTCTTCATCAGACAAAAATAAAGACCTTTAAAATGCAATAAGGAAACATACTATTGTAAAAGCTTCCTTGTTATATATGCATATACATATATGAGAAGAATTTAAGCATAGTTGCCTTGTAGCAAGGGACAATTCACAACACCCTTCTAGATACCATATGCTATTAAATAAAAAGTCAAGTGCCAGGAATGGCTTGGCTCTATTGCAGCTGTTGGTAGATGAAGTTCTAGAAGCCCACCGATGTTGATGCCTACCGTCATTGCTCTTGGTTAACTTCTAGAATTTGATGGTAAGACTCTCTTTCTGAAGAAACTATAAACTCCAGTCATAGAACATGGAAAAATAAAACTGTTACCAACTTAAAAGCTTCACTCTCACCATCTGGATGCCATAGTGCTTGAAGATGCTATATGTGCAACCAGAGGAGAAGAAATTATTCCTACCAAGCTTTGAAACCCATGGGTTACAATAATGGTTGTTCTGGAAAGGTATTTATACTTGTAAAATATCAGTATGATGTTACATGCATAACGAACTTTCTCATGGGATTGTAGGCCTACTCCACAAGATGAAACTCATGCCTAACATCAAGACCTGTGGCTAGATAGAACATATTCACTAAGGGAGAACCTCCTTTGATTGTTCTGCTGAGTGGATATAAACTGATTATAAATGACTTATCTCTATGCCCAGAGATTAGTGTATCTCTCAATCATCATTAGAGAAGCTTGCTTTTGTAATACATAGACTCACAACTGGACAATGTGCAGAAGATAAGAAATAAAGAATGCTCAACCCTAAATGAGACATTTCTCAAGGCTCATGGATCATTCAACATGAGGAAGAAAGAAGTGTACAGGTTAGAGACTTTGGATGACTACCTCAAATTATTATTTTCTAGATGAAGCAGGATTATTGCACCTGTGAACTCGGTGTCTTGACAGCATGCACAAGACTTTTATAAGTTTAATTCATACTAAGTCAAAACATGCAATGGAGAAGTAGCCACAAGTTCCACTTCTATGCTTAGAAGATATAGGCAATTGATAACAACATGAAAATGGAGATTCAGTTTTATTTAAGAGTATGGTTGTTGGTCAGCTGTCCACACTCTAGAGTATGGCCACATACTCAGAGATATATGGACCACACATATTGGACTCGATGGATTATTCTTTTTTTTTTCCTTTTCCATTTTTTATTAGGTATTTAGCTCATTTACATTTCCAATGCTATACCAAAAGTCCCCCATACCCACCCACCCCCACTCCCCTACCCATCCACTCCCCCTTTTTGGCCCTGGCGTTCCCCTGTACTGGGGCATATTAAGTTTGCGTGTCCAATGGGCCTCTCTTTCCAGTGATGGCCGACTAGGCCATCTTTTGATACATATGCAGCTAGAGTCACGAGCTCCGGGGTACTGGTTAGTGCATAATGTTGTTCCACCTATAGGGTTGCAGTTCCCTTTAGCTCCTTGGGTACTTTCTCTAGCTTTGGAGCTGAGATGAAAGGATGGACCATGTAGAGACTGCCATATCCAGGGATCCACCCCATAATCAGCATCCAAACGCTGACACTATTGCATACACTAGCAAGATTTTATCGAAAGGACCCAGATATAGCTGTCTCTTCTGAGACTATGCCGGGCCCTAGCAAACACAGAAGTGGATGCTCACAGTCAGCTAATGGATGGATCACAGGGCTCGATGGATTATTCTTAAAATGCACTAAGTTAAGAAGTTTTTAGGCTCTGACAGAGCCTGACAAATAAAATACAGAGGTGGATGTTTGCAGCCAACTATTGGACTGAGCATGGGGTCCCCAATGGGGGATTTAGAGAAAAGACTGTAAGAGCTAAAGGAGTTTGCACTCCCAGAGGAAGAACAACAATATCAACCAGCCAGACCCCACAGACCCCCATGAACTAAACCACCAACCAAAGAATACACATGGAGGGACCCATGGCTCCAGCCGCAAATGTAGCCGAGTATGACCTGGTCAGGCATCAATGGGAGAAGAGGACCTTGGTCCTATGACGGCTTGATGCTTCATTGTAGAGGATATGCAAGGCAGGAAGACTGGAGTGGGTGAGTGAGGGAATACCCTCATAGAAGCAGGGGAAAGGGGATGTGATATGGGTTTTCCAGGGGGTGGGGGAAACCTGTAAAGGGAATAACATTTGAAATATCAATAAAGAAATATCCAATACAAAAAGAAATTTATTAGTTTAGAACAGAACTAGGAGGAGGTAGGGGGAAAAGTATGGATAAATATGATAAAAAATTGTATGAAATTCTCAATAATCAAATAATTCTTAAAAATTAAAGAAGGAAATTTTATTTGTATGATATTATACGGTTGTCTAACAAATGTTATGAACATAGCAGAAATATAAATATTTAAATATAGAAAAATATTTAAATGGTAAAACCCAGAGATGATATTTAATATACAGCTATTGAAAATCTAAGTATTTCTTAAGGCAGAGATACACATTTAAAATAAGATAAATTAAAATAAACATCAAATTTATTCTCCTAATATGTGTATATATATATAAACCTTCAAATAAAATTTTATTTATTTACATCAAATATTACTATCCTGATGCATAAAGCATATATTAAATTATAACTATATTTGTGATACATTTGTGTATATATAAAACCTTAGAATTATACATTTAGTTACAGATTTAAAATTATATTATGATTTTAAAAATCTTTCTCATATAAGCACTACAAATTTTATCATGGATATAGGTATCAGATGTATAGCTATATACAAGATTTGTATATTGCTGCATGCTTCAGTGTTTATTTATACATGTACATAGATATGTTTATTAAAAATAATCATTAATTAGGCATCATTGACAACTTTTCTGGTTAGAAGTTTTGGGTGGACCATCACCTTTGGTTGTTAAGCATTATTTTTTGTATTGTCATAACCTGAGTTCGTTGCTTATTATTTGATGCAGATGTTAAGGCCTTACATAATTCACTATTATAAATAGCTTTCACATAAATTACATAATATATTTATTTTAGTTTATATTATGGCAAACACCATAATCAAAACCCACAGTTCATGATCAAGAGAAACTGAAGCTGATTACAAGGGAGAACCACTAGGCTGAAAGCATGAGGGATTCTGCTAACTGCCTTACTCCCTCCTTCAAGTTCATATTTCATTCTTATATAGCTCAGACTCACCTGTCTAGGAATTTTAGTGCCCAGAATGGACTGGCAATCCTCTATCAATTAGCAATTAAGAAACTGACCCACAGACACACCCCCAGGCCAACTTTTTGCAGGCATTTCCTGAACTGAGCCTCCTCTTGGATATTCAAGTTGACAATATTTACCCATCACATGAGAAATGGACATTTTCATGTGTCCTGCTAAAACCAAAACTGTTCCCATTACTCACTGCATTCTATGAGTTGATTGTATTGCCAGGGAGAGAGTTAATACATGAACAAAATAACAGAATAAATTAACATTATTTATAGAAACAGAAACTGAATACTAAAAAATTTATAGTTAGCATGCCTGTTTTTGTCAGGATCATGGAAATAGGACCCATGCTCATACTCTGAGAATCATAAAGTTGTATTTTGAATGAGGCAAACACTCTTCCTGAGCATCCTTTATTCTTGAAATAATTATCAGAGCATATTAAAATTATCTCCCCTGAATTCTTATAACTCTATTATTAATTTCCCTCCTGCATTATATTAACATATTTTGTTTTCTATACATGTCATGATGTGTGTGTTGAATAACATGAATTTCTTTTCAAGTTTAGGTCTTGTAAGGTTTACAATCATATCTTACACACTGGAAATATTTTAAAATTTATAAAAATGTTGATTTGTACAGTTTTATCCTGTGTTATAAAAGATATGGCTGCTATTGTTTGTTATGGAATAAAGGAGTTCACTTCATTTAGTGATTTTTTTAATTATATTTTGTGAATCATGGAGTCAAGTTTCTCAAACGCTTGCCTGCTGTTTGATTTATGGCATACTCTGTCTCACTAAGACTTATCACAATCTGCACGCAGGCTCCCCTGCTACCACCCAGCCAACTGATCTTATTTAGATGCTAGAGGAGACATGGTAAAGCAAGAGCAGAGATGGAATAAAAACTCTTAAAGTGAAAGACGTTCCTAACTTCCAACACATTTCTTATCACCAAACATTCATTTCTTACTTTAATATAAGAAAACTGATTGAAGTTCTTGTGTATTTTACTTGGAAATACTAGGGAAGATGGTCCAGTGGGTAAGAGCACTTGCTGGGTAAACATAAAAATGTGATTTGGGATGAACAACACCCATTGAAGCGAAGAGTGCAATTGCTAGTGGTACCTATATACCTAGCACTGAAGATGGATACAGGCAGACCTTAGGAGCATATGAGCCAGCCAGCTAGATGAAAGATTAAGCTTTGGTTCAATATAAGCCTGTCTCTAGTTAATAAGGCAGAGAACAATAAAGGAAGTTGATGTCCTTCTCAGGTCTCCAGCAAACAAACCTGCACACTCTCATGCATGAGCTATATACATACAAAAGCACAAAAACACAAAGAATAGGAATAGAGAGACTCTATATTAATGTTGTAGCATAGAGAACTTTTTGTCAAAAATCTAAATGTACTGTACATATTTGTTGTCTTATTTCTTTCTGTAATTTCACACTGCTAAGGAAGCATCGCTGTAGGCTCTGATCACCTAACCTTCATGTCTAAGAGTCTCCCAAGGAGCCAGAACAGTCAAAGAAGCTTTGAAACAACTGACTAGAGTCTGAGGAGTCATGTTGACCAATGGGGAACACTCACCAACTGTGTGATAATGAGAGATCTAAACACCATGAGACCCAGGGGCTTTGTGTTTTTCGTCTATGCTGTGCCATTGTGGAGGAAGTGGATGCTGCCATGAACGCAAAACCACACAAGGTGGATGGAAGAGTTGTGGAACCTAAGAGCGCTGGGTCAAGAGAGGATTCTCAGAGACCAGGTGAAAAAGATCTTTGTTTGGTTATATTAAAGAAGACACTGAAGAACATCACCTAGGAGCTTATTTTGAGTATTATGGAAAAATTGAATTGAAAAAAAAATATGACTGACAGCAGCAGTTAAAAAAAAAAAAAAAGAGGCAGTTTGCTTTGATGACCATGACTCTGTGGTTAAGATTGTTATTTAGAAACACCATACTGTGAATGGTCACAACTGTGAAGTAAGAAAAGGTTTGTTGAAACAAGAGATGGCTAGTACTTCATCCAGACAGAGAGCTCGAAATGATTCTAGCAACTTTAGTGGTGTTTGTAGAAGTGGTTTTGTTGGCAATGACGATTTTGGTCAAAAAGGAAATCTTCAGTGGTCCTGGTAGCTTTGGTGGCAGCCCTGGTGCTGGTGGATATGGTGGCAGTGGGGGACTGTGGGGATGGCTATAACGTATTTGGTAATGATGGAAGCAATTTTAGAGATGGTAGAAGGTATAAAATTTTTGACAATTACAACAATCAGTTTTAAGATTTTGGACCGATGAAGGGAGAAAACTTTGGAGGCAAGAACTCTAGCCCTTATAGTGATGAAGGCCAGTACTTCACTAAACCAAACGTGGCTATGGAGGTTCCAGCAGCAGCAACAGCTATGGCAATGGCAGAGCCAGGAAACAAAACTTATCAGGAGAGGAGACCCAAAGAAGTGACAAGGATGCTACAGATTACAACAAATTTGTGAACTCAGCCAAGCACAGTGGTGGCAGGGCCTAGCTGCTACAAAGAAGACATGTTTTAGACAGTGCTCACGTGCGTGGGCAAAAACTCCAGTATTGTATTTGTGACTAATTATATAACATGTTATTTAACATGTTTTCTGTTCTGTGTAAAGTGTAAAGCATTCCAACAAAAGGTTTTTCTGTAGATTTTTTTCATTCATGCTGTTGATTGCTAAGTGTAGTAATAGACTGATCATGATGCTGAATAAAGGTGTGTCTTTTTTGTAAGGTGCTGTGTAAATTTAGGCTACCGTGAAGCAATCTTGGTAAACTTTTCAACAGTGTGGAGTTAGAATCCCTTCACAGTGGTGCTAAGTACAATTTGGAAAATATTTCTGGTTGCTTGGGTGGAAAGGCCATTGTCTTCAGAAAACCTCAGAGTTGTTAAACCACCAGTTACCATTTTGACTTATAATGATTTTCACGACTGAAAGGGTCACCCAAACAAGGTCACAATTTGGTTATAAAATGGATATTGGCACAGCCTATGTAATAACAAAATTGAATAATTGTTTCACATAAAATAACAGATGTCAATGAAGCCTGCATGTTATCTATTATCATGTGTACTCAATAAATGATTTAATTCTCTCAGGAAAATTCTAAATTACTTTGAAAACTGTAAACGTTAACCTGATACTTAAATTTGGGGTAGTTATTTTGGAGAGGAGTGAAGCACAGTAAAGTTTCCCCTTAATTTAAATTCCTTTCTTTAATCTTATCAATGAAGTAGTCTTTAAAAACAGTATTAAGCATTAAGCATTCTTATCTGTGAATAGAAGTGTGAACACCTTAATTACATTCATTTCTCTTTGATTATGACTACTTGATTAAGCATAGAGACACAGACAAATGATGTGAGTTTTGGATTTATGTTAATGGAGAAAGTAACCACTACTGAGAGCATGATTACAAGGGTGAAAACCAGGGAAGTAGATGATGTTCTCATATTTCCTACCATAGAGTAAGTGGAGAGCAACTATCAGGGATGTAATTACTATTGGTGCTGTGTAGGAATTCCTTTCTATAAATATATTTCCTTCCCTCTCCTATTGCTTGATATTTTTGCAACAATTTAAAATCTTGAATGTAGCACATGACAATTGTGATTTTTGGTGATGTAATGATTATTAAATGGATTAACAGATAACACTCAAGATCTATTGTGACTTATATGTGAACATGCTGAATATCTTACTCTAGAAGGTTCTTATAACCTAAAAGATAAAGTAATAGGAAACCATTACACCACCTTCTCAAGGAGAAAACTACTTTGTTTATGATAACAACCATTTGATGAGGATGGGTTTTGAAAGATCACTTTTTATGCTTGGTTTAAAGATCTGTGCTAAGCTTTAAGACTTGGACAATTCAAGAGAAAGAAATTGCAAAGGGGAATCCCTATAAAGTCTCTGAGAGAACAAATGGTTGGAAACCTTTATTAATTGACAATATCTTGTCCTTAGTGGTCAGTTATGGCTGTGTTTCCTTTTGTATGTGAGGTCACAGGCATTGCATATACAGTTGTTCAACTTGGGTAGTAAAGATTTCAAATTTGAGTAAACATGGAGCAGAGAGAAAAAAGGTGATATTAGAAGTGTAATACTTCTATGAAAGAAAGAAATGGGAAGACAGAGCCTTAGAACTGAAAGGAAGCTACTAAGCAGACATCTCTCATGTATGTTGGAGTCTCAGAGCAGAGGTGCAGTGCATTTTAAGAAGAGTATGATGGGTTGACAATATTGAACATATCTTCTTAGTTGTCTATTTATAGACTGTGCTCTTTAGAAGCATAACTGTTTTATTCTCTTACAATTGCCCCTGACTTAATGTTCATTAATACCTATTCAATAAGTAAAATTGTTGTAATAATTATGTATCTAAGAAAATGCTGCATTTTATTTCAATTCCCCCCCCCTCCCCTGCTTCTGGGATTTGCAGTTTATATCAACCTTCTTTCAAGGTTCCATAATATTTACCAAACAGTACCCCTAACTGCTAGTCATGTGTTTCAATACCTGAGGACTAAAAGAGACCATTTTCATTTAAAAAGCCACAATATAAAGAGTCACATTTAAAGAGTCACAGTCAGTTACAACAGTGGTCTAGAAAAAGACTAAACCTAGAAATAGCATGAGCTTCCCCATCATTTTCCCAATGAAAAATTAGGAAGAGGAATCAGGCGATAATGAGGGAGCAAATGTATGAAGATCACATTACTGCAAAGACAGACCGAAGTAAAAGAATTTTTTGTCTAGTTTATGGGATTAGGCATTGATAACAGAGAGTGGAATAAAGCTAAGAGTGATGATTTAGTAAGTAAGCAGAAAAAAAAAAAAACTATCTCTAAGTTCCTCTCTAAAGAAGTTCCCAAGTTTGAGCACTTATTCTAGAAATGCACAGTGCACAAAAGTTTGAGCAGCCTAGCATCTCAAGGGCTGATAGTGACCACTTCAGACACTGCAGTGTCTCTCTATATACCAAGGCTGGTATGATATATCTATTTCCCACAAATTCATAGATAGTAAGACTCCTATACTTATCTATAGTCAAACACATATGGTCCTACATAGATGAGGAGCTAGTCTCAGATATTAAATGAAAATGGGCACTGTTATTTAACCTTAGCTAGACTATAGAGAACATGCACACATATGCATACATGAAAATATGTATATATGTATTTTGCATGTATGTATGTATTTTTGCATATATATGTGTGTGCTGTAACTATGTATACACACATTTATAAATATATATGCATGTATATATGTGTATGCATATATATGTATTCATATGTACATATGTATGCATTTGTATGTGTATGTATATGTATGCATTTATGTATATACATATATATGCATATATGCAAATGAATATATATGCAGGTATGGGTATGTATGGATATGTCTTAAGGTTTCTGTTGCTGTGAAGAGACACTATGACCACAATAACTTTTATAACAAAAACATTTAATAGAGACAAGCTTATACTTTCAGAGATTTAGTCTATTATCATCATGGTGAGAAGCATGGCAGAATGTAGGCTGACATGGTGTGGGAGAAAGATGCAAGAGTTCTAAATCTTGATTGGAAAAGAGAAAGCAGAAAGAGACACTGAGCCTGGCTTGAGTACCTGAAATCGCAAAGCTCACCCCAGTGTCACACTTCCTGTAAAATGAACACCTCTACTAATAGTCCCACTCCCTATGAGCCTATGGGGGATCAATGTCATTCAAACCACCACAATATATGTATAATAGTTTTGTGTGTGTTTGTGTGTGGGGGCATGTGTGTGAGTGTAATTTTCTATATAGCTTGATCTGAGTCCAGTGCCTTTTCTTCCCTGTTCTAATTATTCCCGAAACCTAGACCCAATATCTTCTAGCTTCCTTACAATCTAGTCTTCCAAACTGAACGATTCAGTCCAGCTTCTCTCAGTCTGAATTGCTCTGCCTGTACAATTTGTTCCAATCTTCTGGCTCCTTCTCAGTCTCTGGCTAGATCTGTCTTGACTTGTGTCTCTCTAACTTGTTCTCTCTGCAACCTCTCTCTGTCTCTGTAAATCTGTCATAATCACACACCACACAACACACCACTTTTTTATTTCTTGCTTGCTGCAATTTCCTACTGTTCTCCTGTCAGTTAGGCAAATCCTGTTCTGACTCACGCCAACAAATCTTTCTCTGATTCATAACTTTGTCTGCCCCTCAGTTTGGTGTTACTTTCAAACATGACTGCTTCATTCTGCCAACTAAACTTACCTTCATTGTTAGGGATTAAAAGTTCTGTACTAAGAGTGTGACTGTATTCCAGGCAGATCAGACTGTAATCCATGGCTTGTCTACATTCCAGCTGGATCATATTTTTGGATTGCCAGAGCAGCATGTTGCTGGATTAAAATTCCTCTCGAATAACTCTGTACTACAATTTAAGATCAGGGATGGTGATACCTCCAGCAGTCTTTTTAGTATTTAGGATTGTTTTAGCTATCCTTGATTTTTGCATTTCCATATGAAGCTGAAAATTGTCATTTCAAGACCTGTGTGGAGATTGTTTAGGAATTTGATGTTGATTTGCATTGAATCACCAGATGCTTTGGTAGGATGGCCATTTTTAGTATATTAGTAATCCATGAACATGGAAGATCTATCCCTCTTCTGATATCTTCATTTTACTTCCTCAAACTTTAAGACCTAAATTTTTATCATACAAGTCTTTCACTTGCTTGGTTAGAGTTACCTCAGGCTTTTTTATATTATGATGGCTATTGTAATAGAGTTTATTCTTATTGCTTTTCTCAGTCTATTTGGTGTTCTGTGTGCTTTCTGTATATTGATAACCATCTCCTCCTTAATTTAAGAATATTTTCTCTATAATTTTGTTGAAATTTTTTTCTGTGTCTTCCACCTAGATTTCTACTTCCTCTATTCCTATTCACCCAAGATTTGGTCTTTTTACTGTGTCCCAGATTTCCTCGTAACTTTGTGCCTGGAGTTTTTGGATTTAACATTTCCTTGACTACATATGCACTTCTTCTTTCTTGTTTTTAATACCTGAGCTTTTCTCTTCAGTTTCTTCAATTCTGTTGGTGGCATGTCTATGAAGTTCCTGTTCATATGCCAATTTTTAATTTCTAGGTTTTCCTCAATTTAAGTTTTCTTTATTGCTTCTATCCTTACTTTCAATTCTTGAAGTAACTTATTCATTTTTATGCTTGTGTGCTTTTGTGTTTTCATAGACTTATGTGATTCATTTATTTCCTCTTTAAGAATACTCATAGTTATAAGATCTAGGTAAAGTCATTGTCTATTGCTTCAGCTCTGTTACATTTCTAAGGGCCTCCTATAGTAGAGTTGCTAGACTCTGGTGAAGACACATTGCCCTGGCTACTGTGATGTTTCTACACTGTACTCTAGGCACCTGAAGTTGGAAAGGTCACAATTCTCAGTGCTTTTATCTGGTCTTTTTGTTGGGTGAGTACTTCATTCTTTACTTTCTCTTGACTCATTGATGTATAGGTGGGCGTGGTGGTTTTGTGTTGCCTCAGTCAGTTTTTCTGGGATCCTATCAGTCATGATTATTAGGAGTTCCAGGTAGAATGTGCTTCTGCTTCTTTGGCCACCATGATCTGCATTTACCCAGGGAATCATTACAAGTTTCAAATTTATTAAAATTGTTTTGCATTTGGATCCATTTTTCCTCAGTGTTTAGAAAAATATTACTGCATGAAATTGTTTTCAATATAGTACCATTAACTAAACATAGGTTGTTATTACTGAATTCTCTATTATTTTTAAGCATGTGGTTTTTCCATGCCGTCCTGTATTAGCATGAATTTATTTGTGTGTATTGGCATAGTTCTGTACATTATCCATTATTTCTATTTTTATTTCTATTTTTTATTATTTCTATTTTTATTTAAAAAATCATAATGTCACAATTCCTTTTGTACTAATGGGAACTATCCAACCTGTCAGTCAAAGCCACTTAGCTTTGCTCTACAGAAACATACTAATATTTCACCGTGACTCGAATAAGCAGTTCTTACCACTATTGAAAATTCTATATTTTTCCCAGGGCTACTGTTATTATTGAACTTAAAAAAAAATCTACCAGCCGAGCATGGTGGTGCACACCTTTAATCCCAGCACTCGGGAAGCAGAGGCAGGCAGATTTCTGAGTTCGAGGCCAGCCTGTTCTCCAAAGTGAGTTCCAGGAGAGCCAGGGCTATACAGAGAAACCCTGTCTCAAAACAAAACAAAACAAAACAAAACAAAACAAAACAAAACAAAACAAAAACAACAACAACAACAACAAAAAACTACCAACACTTCAGCACTAAATCATCACGATTCCTTACAAAATTCTAAATACTATCCTTATTACTCATTTCCAAAATTTCTAAGATCAAAAAAATAAAACAAAACAAAACAAAAAAAAAACAACAACACTATTTTGCCAACTTACACAAGGGATTCCAATTAATTTAAGGGGCCTATCAAACTCTGATGAGTGGTTACTTATCTGGGTCATTCCTCCCTCAACCAGCTGTACCATGTAGCAGTAAAACCTATAAACCTCCCACAAAGACTTCCTATATATTCACATAGATGGAGCTCCTGACTTCTCTCATTTTTCCCAATATATATATATATATATACACACACACACACACATACTCTTCCACAGGCCACTTGTGGAATTGTCAACTGTGGGGAGACACTGGATACTCAGAAGAGAATCTTTTCTTCTCGTGTCCCCTCTATGCCTCTATGTGAGTGTACAAACATTTGAACAGCTCAGGTGAAATTAATTTTGCAAGGCTTGTGTTGGGAGTTGTCTCTGGGTCAGAACTCTCTAAGATGGCAGTTTCTTCAGGAAGACAGTCACTAGTGACACAACAACAGATCTATTACTATTATATGAAGTGTTGTGAACAGTCACGTGATGGTTTTGATGTAAATATTGCTTTCACATAACATTTTCACATAACATTGAGACAATGGACTCAAAGACACTACTCTACAGGTATAATTCATATGATTTTTTTCAATTTATTTTCAGCTCAGATATGCCATTTGTAGTCAGTCCTACTAGCAAAAAAATGAACCTTTTAATTACTTCAATTCTCCTAACAATTGGTAATGTCATTTTTTTAATGGAAAAAACTCTAAAAATTTCAGTATACGTAGGGATACAAGTTTCAATATTATTTCATATATCCTAAAAGACTAATGACTTTGAACATGGATTCTTTTTTTGTTTTGTTTTGTTTTTTGTTTTATTTTGTTTGTTTTTTTTTTGTTTTTGTTTTGTTTTTTTGTTTTGTTTTTTTGAGACAGGGTTTCTCTGTATAGCCCTGGCTGTCTTGGAACTAAATTTGTAGGCCAGGCTGGCCTTGAACTCAGAAATCCACCTGCCTTGGCCTCCCGAGTGCTGGGATTAAAGGCATGCACCACCACGCCCGGCTTTGAACATGGATTCTTGTGCTTATTTATTTCATTATCCTATACCATATTTGTTAAAATAACTGTTTGTGACTTTACTGATTCTCTGATCAGAGGGTTTTTCCTTTGATTCTAGGGCCAGGCCCTTGTATGAGAGCTCATGGATAAGTAGGGTTAACATAAGGAAAATACCATCTTACCAAAAGAAATCTAGAGTTTCAGTGCAATTCCCATTAATATTTCAACACAATTATTTACAACTTTGAAAGAAGAATTCTCAGTTTCATATGGAAAAATAAAATTAAAGAAAATCAAATTAACAGAAATAATCCTTTAAAATAAGAGGAACTTCTGGATGTATCATCAGCTCTGACATCAAGCTGTATTACAGAGCAATGGTAATAAAAATTTTGCATGGTTTTGATATAAAAACTGACAGGTTGATCAATGAAATTGAAACAAAGACTCAAAAGTATATACCTACGGACACTTTATATTTGAGAAACAAGGCAAAACCATACAATAGGAAAAGGAGATCATCTTTAAACAATGATGCTGGTCTAACTGAATGTCTGCATGTAGAAGAATGCATATAAGTCCATATTTATCACCCAACCCAAAACTCTAGTCCAAATGGATTAAACAGCTCAATGTAAAACTGGACAGACTAAATCTAATAGAACAACAGAAAGTGAGGAATAGCCTTGAACTCATTGATATAGGAGACAACTTCCTAATCAGAACACCCATAGCTCAGACATGAAGATCGACAACTGATAAGTGGGAACTCATTAAACTGAAAAGTTTCTGTAAGGCCAAGGACACTGTTAATAGGACAAACAACAGCCCACAAGATTGGAAAAAATTTACACCAGTCTTTTATCTAACAGAGGGCTAATATCCAAAATATATAAGGAACTCAAGAAGTTAGACACCAATAATCCAACCAAAAATTGGGGTAAGGGCTAAACTAAAAATTCTCATCAGAGGAATTAGTAATAGCCAAGAATCGCTTAAAGAAATGTTCAGCATCCTTATTTACCAGAAACATGGAAATTAAAATGACTCTGAGAGTCCACTTTACAGGCATCAGAATGGCTAAGATCAAAAACTCAAGGAATAACATATTATGGCAAGGATATGGAGCAAGGGGAACACTTCTCCACTGCAGATGTAAGTAAAAACTTGTATAACCATTCTGGAAATAAATTTCATAATTTCTCTACAAAATTGGTAATAGCGCTACCTCAAAATCAACCACACCCAAAAGATACTTTGCCATACTCCAAGGACACATGCTTAACTATATTCATACCAGCTTTATTCAATTAGCCAGAAACTATAAACAACCTAGATGTCCCACAACTGAAGAATTGATAAAAAAAATGTGGTTCACTTACACAAGTAGTACTTAGAAATTTAAAATAAGGACATCATGAATATTGCAGCCAAATGGATGGAACTAGAAATATCCTCCTGAGTGAGTTAATCCAGACATGGCATATACTCATTTCAAAGAGGATATTAGCCATAGACTACAGCAAAGTGGAAACTTATGGTTTCTTTGGAAAGTTAGTTGTGCTAGATGGTATTTTTCTGGGGCAAACATGTGACAAAGTGTTTCCTGAAGTGGACATAGATGAGAAGATATTTTGCTAAAGCTAACTCGCAAAAGGATAGGTGATGAAGTATTCTTTAATAACAATGCACATGTATTGATTCATCTTACATTGCACTGCTGAGCTCCATTTGTCATGACTCCATAGAAATAAACACACCAAGAACATTTCTGGTGGTGTTCTGGCCGCTTCTTGCCACTTCTGTGGACATTGGCCAGTTGGCAGAGTGATGACAGCTGATACAGACTTATGTGGAATTTTGCTAAGACAGACTCCTGTCCTGAGGCAAGACCCCTGCAATGACATGTGGTGTTTGGAAGGAGTACAAATACGACTCAACATACTGTAGGGGCGTCCAGCAAAGATAGCTTCATTGGTCTCTTATCTTTGTCTTTAGCTTATCTTCACTTCATTAAGAGAGGCACAGCAGAGACTGTCTCCTGAAGTTGCTGCTAGTCATGGTCAATTCTGATGACTCACAACAATTCAGTGGAGCCCTCACTGTTTCTGCTAAGTTGTGCACCACTGATGTTTCATGTTTGTATATTTATCAGTGGTTGGTCGCTGCTGACTCCTGTGAACTAAAATTATGACTTCCGGACAATGCAGATTGGATTATCTCCAATGAAGAATTTCTAAACAGCTCCACTTTCCCCTCATCCTAATTATCTTTCTTTTTCACTACCTCTGGAGGGTGGTGGGATAGAAGGGAGGTTAAACCATTTAAGAACCATTACTAAAAGTAGAATTTCAAAAATCTAAGGTACACTACAGGATAGCCATGCTACAATCCACAGACTCAAATAAGCTAAAGCTTCTTTTCATGCTTTTACTATGTGGTTTGTTTCAGGTATATGCCTAGAAAATGCCTATCTTCATCTGTACCTTACATTTTTTTTTCTCTATATTGGTCTTGATATTGCTAAAGTAGAATAGTGCACATGAAATTAGGAAGAAAATGTATAAGCATTACAGGTATTTCCATAGTTTTTTAATATATATATAAGTACCATAGCCATTTTTCTTATACTAATGCAATAGAAAATACATTTCCCTTTTCAGATAATCAGATGGGCATCACCATTTAGAATACAACCCACTCAGAAGTGGGAGGCTTCCATTTTAATAAAACAAATTACACCAAAATGGTAGTTATTTTCTTTTTTTAAATATAAATATTTTGACTTTCATTCATTCTTTGAATCAATTAAATTGAAAAGCTACTAATGTTTCAAACATCTTTTCATATATTTTCCTCCAAGCCAATGTTTTGACATTTACTGGTAATATTCAGCTAGCAGCATCTCAAATTTTCTGCTGAAATTGAGAGCCAATAATATTGGGGAGGTCTTTCCAAGCCATATTTTAAAATGACTTTCTTTTATAGCTTAGTTTTATTAACAGTGCATTTCTTAGGTAATAATAAAGAAAAAGTGACAGTCTTAAGATGATTTACATATGTAAGATATTCTCTGTAGCCATATCCATCATTGTAATTTCCCTACAGAATTTCAAGAAAAAATATTAAGAAAAGGGACAAAATAAATGGACCATCAGGCAAAGGCACATTGGATGTAAGCCTGATGTACCACGTTCCTTCTGGGAATCCACAGTGGAAGGAATGGCTAACTCCAGTCATTCTTGGAGCCCATATCTCACATGCCATGAACCATATATGTACACACACATACACACACACACAAACACACACACACATGCATACATAACACCACCACCACAACCACCACCAACAACAACAACCCAACACATATAATAAAAAATTAATACATGAAGAAAAAGGTACACAGCTACAAAATATATACTTGTGGCATCATTTTGTTATTAATATAAGAAAATCAGAAATGTCAAAATATTCATTCACTGGAGTTTGCATTCAAGAAACAAATCTAGATGTTGGAGAGAAAGCTCATATCTCAAGAGCAATTAACTGTGATTACACTGGCCTCAGTTCCCAGGACCCACACTTAGTGGTTAACAATCATCTGTAAAGCTAGTATCTGAAGATCCAAAGACTTCCACTAAGCTTTAAGAACACCTGCACCTACATGACTTACAAACATACACTCATCCTCATAAACACATGCATAAAATATAGAAATAAGTGTCTTAAAAGCAGTTCTGTATTATACATTCAAAATTAGAAAATTGTTTATCTGTTTATCTATCTTTCAGTCTACAGTCCAACCAACTGTGATTCCATTCAGTTTTTCACATAACTATCAGTTCTGTTATAATTCTGTGTCCACGTGTATCAAAATATCTTGTGTGTCATATTCTGTATCTTTAAAATTATATTCATTTTATACTCATGCCACAAATATATCTCGTTTGAAACATAATATTTTCTAATTTAAATAATTTATTATGAGATGTCTGTTACCACCTCCACTCTCAGCAAAATATTATATGTTCAGTATGTCTATAAAGAGACTGGGTCTTTACTTAGCAGCATACTCCCTCCAACCATTACTTTCTTCAGTGAGCTAAACTAAGACTTCGCTATCTCAAAAGTCTTGTCTGTGGCATTTGCAATTGCCAGTAATGTTTTAATTATTATTCTCTCCTAACTGCTATTTCAAAGCATTGTATTTTTGGTCCTCAAATATCCATATTTTTGTTTATTTGATTTATTTAACTGATTACAAATTTGTGGTAGTATACAGGGATGGTAAATTTGTAGATAGTGGAATTTAGTAGAAATAAGTAAAAGCATTTGAAGTAGGCTCCTGAATAAAATGCTGGTACTTTATTTCCCCCCATTACTACTCATTTTCACAGGTCAATATCTTCTACCTCATCTACTTTGTTATTCTGTCCTGTCCCAAACGCAAATGATAAAGTTACTATTAAATGAAAGCTCTGAAAAAACAGAAAACCAAAGCAGCCTTTCTTTTTTTTTAATTAGGTAAAAAGTCCCCCAGACACTCCCCCCCTCCCCTACCCACCCACTCCCAATTCTTGGCCCTGGTGTTCCCCCATACTGAGGCATATAAAGTTTGCAAGACCAAGGGGCCTCTCTTCCCAATGATGGCCGACTAGGCCATCTTCTGATACATATGCAGCTCGAGACACAAGCTCCAGGGGTACTGGTTAGTACATATTGTTGTTCCACCTATAGGGTTGCAGACCCCTTTAGCTCCTTGGGTACTTTTTCTAGCTCCTCCATTGGGGGCTCAGTGATCCATCTAATAGCTGACTGTGAGCATCCACTTCTGTGTTTGCCAGGCACTGGCATAGCCTCTCAAGAGACAGCTATATCAGGGTCCTTTCAGCAAAATCTTGCTGGTGTATGCAATGGTGTCAGCATTTGGAAGCTGATTATGGGATGGATCCCCAGGTATGGCAGTCTCTAGATGGTCCATCCTTTGGTCTCAGCTCCAAACTTTGTCTTTGTAACTTCTCCATGGGTGTTTTGTTCCCAATTCTAAGAAGGGGCAAAGTGTCCACACTTTGGTCTTCATTCTTCTTGAGTTTCATGTGTTTTTCAAATTGTATCTTGTATCTTGGGTATTCTAAGTTTCTGGGCTAATATCCACTTATCAGTGAGTACATATCATGTGAGAGAAAGTGAAACTTATAAAAGAGAAAGTGGGGAAAAGCCTTGAAGATATGGGCACAGGGAAAAATTCCTGAATAGAACAGCAATGGCTTGTGCTGTAAGATGGAGAATCAATAAATGGGACCTCATAAAATCACAAGGCGTCTGTAAGGCAAAAGCCTTTCTTTTTTAAGTTAAACTAGTTGCCATCACTTGTCACAGTAGTTAGCAGAAAGTCAATTAATACAGTGATTTTGTTTGAATAGGTATAGCTTTTTAAAATATATTTTTAATTAGGTATTTTCTTCATTTACATTTCAAATGCTATCCCAAATGCCCCCCATGCCCTCCACCCCACTCCCCTACCCACCTACTCTCACTTCTTGGCCTTGGCGTTCCCCCAAACTGAGGCATATAAAGTTTGCAAGACCAAGGGGCCTCTCTTCCCAAAGATGACAGACTAGGCCATCTTCTGCTACGTACGTATGCAGCTAGAGACACGAGCTCTGAGTGTACTGGTTAGTTCATATTGTAGTTCCACCTATAGGGTTGCAGACCCCTTATTTTCATTTATTTATACTTATTTTTATTTTATGTGTCTGAGTGCTTTCCTTGCATGTATACATGTATGTGTACCATGTGTGTATCTTGTGCTTGTGGTGTTCACAAAAGGGAATCACATACTTTAAAACTTGAGTTTTCAATGGTTTTAACATTGTTAATATACATCAGTTAAAGATTTTCCATTTCCAGAAAACTCAGTAAAATGTAAATGAGGCGCTTTTTTTGTTTTTTGTTTTGTTTTGTTTTTTTGTTTTTTGTTTTTTTTTTTTTTGCAGCACAAAGAATATTTATTTTCTCTGAATGTTATTGAAATCCAGAATCATCAAACAAATTATAACATGACATTCTCTAAAGCTATTGACCCGAGGCCCATCCTGTGACCTGAAGCTTGACTAAAGGGAATCGTTCTGTCTTTTCATGGAATATGCAATTGTATAAAAGCATAAAATGACAGGTCCTCTTCAAAGTTATATTAACTTAATATATTAGAATCATTATAAAAACCATGACTCTAAAGGTAAGCTGTCATATAAAATGTTCACCATCATACATGTCTGGAAATTGATTTTTTCCATTTTTTATTAGGTATTTAGCTCATTTACATTTCCAATGCTATACCAAAAGTCCCCCATACCCACCCATACCCACTCCCCTACCCACCCACTCCACCTTTTTGGCCCTGGCGTTCCCCTGTACTGGGGCATATAAAGTTTGCATGTCCAATAGGCCTCTCTTTCCAGTGATGGCCGACTAGGCCATCTTTTGATACATATGCAGCTAGAGTCAAGACCTCCGGGGTACTGGTTAGTTCATAATGTTGTTCCACCTATAGGGTTGCAGATCCCTTTAGCTCCTTGGGTACTTTCTCTAGCTCCTCCATTGGGAGCCCTGTGATCCACTAGCTGACTGTGAGCATACACTTCTGTGTTTGCTAGGCCCCGACATAGTCTCACAAGAGACAGCTATATCTGGGTCCTTTCAATAAAATCTTGCTAGTGTATGCAATGGTGTCAGCGTTTGGAAGCTGATTATGGGGTGGATCCCTGGATATGGCAGTCTCTACATGGTCCATCCTTTCGTCTCAGCTCCAAACTTTGTCTCTGTAACTCCTTCCATGGGTGTTTTGTTCCCACTTATAAGGAGGGGCATAGTGTCCATACTTCAGTCTTCATTTTTCGTGAGTTTCATGTGTTTAGGAAATTGTATCTTATATCTTGGGTATCCTAGGTTTGGGGCTAATATCCACTTATCAGTGAGTACATATAGCTTGAAATGCAGTTGTGTTTCACACTCACACACACACACACATATGTATAAGTATATATATATATATATATATATATATATATATATATATATATACAGATCACATAACGTGACTCCTCAGAGAATACTGTCATGTTATACATTGTACTAACACTTCTTAAATCTGATGTTTTCCTCTTTTTCTTTAAGGACTTTTACCTGTTTGGTTGTGTTTTCCTGCTTTTCTTTAAGGGCCTGTAACTCTTTAGCAGTGCTCTCCTGTAATTCTTTAAGTGACTTTTGAAAGTCCTTCTTGATGTCCTCTATCATCATCATGAGAAATGTTTTTAAATCTGGGTCTAGATTTTCGGTTGTGTTGGGGTGCCCAGGACTAGGTGGGGTGGGAGTGCTGCGTTCTGATAATGGTGAGTGGTCTTGATTTCTGTTAGTAGGATTCTTACGTTTGCCTTTAGCCATCTGGTAATCTCTGAAGCTAGCTGTTATAGTTGTCTCTGGCAAGAGCTTGTCCTTCAGGTGACTCTGTTAACCTCTATAAGCAGACCTGGGAGGCTAGCTCTCTCCTTAGTTTCAGTGGGCAGAGTATTCTCTGCAGGCAAGCTCTTTTCTTGCAGGGAAGGTACCCAGATATCTGGTGTTCGAACCTGCCTCCTGGCAGAAGTTGTGTTCCACTCACTAGAGGTCTTAGGATCCTGTGTGGAATCCTGTGTGGGCCCTTGCCGGTGTCAGGAGACTCTGGTGGCAAGGTACCCCGGTGCTCGAGTGGAGTGGAAGGGACTTGTGCCCCAGGTCAGGCCCGGGTAGTCTGCTTCCCTATTTACCACAGTCTCAGGTTCCGCGGGATTGTATTGGGGCAGACTCTGTTTTCCACTCTCCAGAGGTCCTAGGATCCCATGGGCAATCCTGTGTGGGCCCTTGCGGGTGTTGGACGGCTCCGCTGGCAAGGTACCCCGTGCTCGAGTGGGGTGGAAGGGCTGTTTTTTGTTTTTTTGTGAAGTAATATTTATATTTTGTACTCCTGTTGATGAAACCAATCTGGTTAATGTATGTAGAAGAACCATCCAAATGTTTGGACTGCTCTGTTCCAATGCTATATACAGGCTGTTTTCCAGAACTAGTGTTATATTTGCACATGGCTTGTTGACAATGAGACTGCACAGTGCTATGTCTATGGAACAAATGAGGTACAAGACATGGGAATGAAAATAAAAACAAAAGAAATAAAGGGACCATTTTAGATATTCCCTGTTGTCTTATGTATAATGTTTCTTTAAAATTTCATTTACTAACAAATAAAACAATTGATACTTGTTACTTTGTATGGCATTTGTCAACTAGATTTTCTTTTCCCCAAAACACTAGTTTTGATAAATCATTTAAAGGGATGATACTATTGATTGAAAAACACACAAAGGCTTCACAGTTATCTCATTTCTTGGTTATTAATCCCCAAAATAATAAAAAAAATGGGCTGGGAATATATGAAAACAGCACACTTGGTATTAGGTTTATACAATCCACCAGAAAAAGACTTTGTACTTAATTTATTTATTTTAGAGTGTAAACTGCCACTGCTTTGCTGCCCTTGTCAGCATGATCAATGAATAACCATTTAATGGCATGAGGGTTTAACGGTAGGAGAAGAATTATGAGCTCTCTATAGCTGAACTACGCGCAGACCATTATTCATCCATTTTAGATATTCATATGAGTTTCATCTGCTGTGAGGACATGCATGACAGATTCCTATGGATGATTTTATCCATGCATAACTCAAAATGCTGCTACTCATTTTTTTAATTGGACAGAAATTGTTTACTGATAGAAAATTTGGATGATGATTCCAAAATAATACAATGTACCAGTAGATAGCCAAGATGTTAATAATACCTGCTTATAAATAATTTTTTTTCTTTGTATCCCTACTTTTTTCTTTTTCTTTTCTGTCTTTGTTTCTTGCGAAATTTATGTTTTACTTAGACACAATTACTGGTTAGGTAGAATACAGGAAGAAAACTGTTAGGCAAAATATGTGAAGTTATATTGATAAATGCAATAAAAATATAAAGAATATGAGGATTTGTATAGTTAAAACTTAGATTTAAAAAGTTATTTAGGTATTATTTATAATTGTCTATTTTACAAACCAAGAATTCCTAATAGAAATAAGCATGAAAATAGCAATGATTTAAAGAGTGATTGAGACTGTTCAACTCTGTGCTCCCCATTGTTAGACACACTTGTGTCCTGTGCCCATAGACCTTCCTTCTCCCTTTCCTGCAAAGTGTCAGCTTCTGGGATGTGCACAGGAGAGTAAGGAGTAAAGTGTTCTTTTTTTTTTTTTTTTTTTTTTTTTTTTTTGCCAGCCTTGATTCCCAAATCTGTTTTTCACTAGTCCAGGCACATACAACACTCTCTTTTTATTCAGATAGTAATTCCTAGCTACTTTTTCTCCCTTAACCTTTTCTCATCCAAGAGAAATGCTATGACTTCTTTAATGTCCACATAAAAAATGCACATGACCTAGAAACAAATGAAAGATACCCATTAACAACTAGCTATATTTCAGAACAAGCTTTGTTAACACTTTAAAACAGACATTATTTCCTTGAAAAAAATAAACAAAAAGAATTAACAAAACAGAGTTTTCCATAAGACTCCCAGAGCACTATAGACTATTTCTATTGCCCTTGATGTTCCCCACCAAGAAGTGGAAAATATGTCCCTATTGCTGAAGACACTACACACTTGAGACACCAGGCTCAGAGGTCCCTCATCTGGAACTTTACTGAATGCATGGCCCTGAGTGCTGGCCAATAGGAGGTAAAAGCAGCCCAGATGAACCACAGTAAATAATAACTCAGTGTTGTCATTGGGAAATAGATTTTAATAGCATAGAGGGTAGACATCTGTGAAGCACTAGTGATAATAAAGCCTATTACAAATGTAAGGCTATGTGTGACTTTTATCAATATACTGAATGATCAAAGTCAGAGTAGAAGCTGCTGATTGAGGTTAAATATTTTCTATAACACCCAAGACTTGTTATGTGCTAACCTTCTAACCTTGAAAAATAATTATGTATGTTGTTTTTTATGTAAAAAGTTGATAAGTACTTTACTAAAGGATTTTATTGCTATTGGTTAAAAAGACTCATGAAGAGAATACGAATTTTTCAGTTTCTATGAAGTGGAAGCTGAAAAGTAGTCAGTCCACTAAAAGTTTACGAGTTCACTGTTCTGGGAATGGTATACACTTGCCTTAAATGTACCTTCTTGGTTTTTTTGTTCAATCAGTGAAAGACAACCAATGTACACACATCATTGGGCTTCTTGCTTAAGAAAATGTTATAACTATTTATAGCAACTACTGACCTTATTAGCAATAACCCTAAGTATAGAGGCAAGGTCCTCCACAAACCAAAAGATTATGACTTACAGAAGGCATAGATCACCATGACATTTTAACAGTAAAGTGTTATTTAACCGAGATGTGTACATTGCTGTTTAAAACACACTGTTTCACACAAACTAGAATTTAATATAAAAATAACTGCATTGAGAAATGAAAATGTCTGTGCCTGGTGAAATCAGACCACTGTTGTCTTTGAGCTACACCTATAAAAGTAATGACATATACATATGTTCTAAGTAGCTTAGCATTTTTATTATATTTGTATGTACTTAATAAATAGTTTATAAAACAACTATATTTCTCCACAAATTTATGTTAACTGTTTTGTATAGTGCATGTCATGAACACTAAGAAAGTAGAGGCTGAAGGTTTGGAAATGAGATAGATTATCTGAACATATAAGAGGAAGGACAGAGTTCTGAAATTAAAATGTCAACCAAGCTAGATGTGGGAGTCAGTAGTCTCTTGGGAAACCTTCCATGCATAGCATTATTACTGTTTCCCATATCAAATTGCTCAGTATTGAAAGTTGCACTTTTTTATATCAACTGAATCTAATTGTAACAGACATGCTTATAGGCAAATACAGCTGTGAAGAAAGCTTCCATCTATCCTAGAAATATTACCCTAGACTTCCCACAGTATGAACAAGCTAAGAAGAGAAAACTCATGACTTAAAAGTCCAGATATTAGAGACAGGCTTTTGCCTTGTCATTTAGCTTGTTGTACCCTCTACTCAAAAGTTTCCTTTCTGCTTGCGTCTCTACAGGCTGAAATAAACCTTGTTTACCTGATTCCTGTGTCCTGGTGAATTCTTCTTGTCCAGGAGCAGAAGAGTGATGATCTTTGTGATAGGGATCTGAATAAATATAAGAGGAGGTGTCTTTTCTCATCCTTAATATTAACTTATTTGTTTTAGGCAATTTCAACCTGTTTAGTCAAACACCTGAAATTCTTATTGATAACAAAATAAAGAGAATTGTTGAATTGGCAACAAGGGTATCACTGCCATGAGTGAATGTTTTTTTCAATGAGAATGAACTTAAACATACCAATTCCTGCAACATTTTATTATTAAAATATCATTGCTGGTCTTCAAGGAGATGGCTCATTTGGTAAAAAGCCCTTCTCTCTAGCTTGAAAATTAAGTGCCATGTCTGGAGAACTGTGGCAGAAGATGATAACTGACTGCAGCAAACTTTCTTCTTCTGTAAAAATGCATACAAGCACACACACACACACACACACACACACACACACACACAGAGAGAGAGAGAGAGAGATAGAAGAGAGAGAGAGAGAGGCAGACAGAGACGGAGACAGAGACAGAGACAGAGACAGAGACAGGAGAGAATTGCAGACAGAAGAAAATCATTTCAAGTTCTAGGGAGTAGCTATGTTTGTAAAGCGCTTGACATAGAAGTGTAACAAGCACCACACTAAACATATCAAATCAGAAAATCAGAATTTGGATCCCTAGCACCCACATAAATCATGACACCCTGTTGATAATCACAGTGTGCAAGACAGGGGACTTATGCAGCAAGCTGGATAGATAGACTGGACAAAATAGTGAGCCAAGTTAGCCAGGTCAAAGTAAGAGACACTGCTTCAATAATTAATGTGGAAAATTATTGCAAAAGATGGAGTAGTATATCAATTTCTATCTCACAAGTTCAAACATATGTATTCATGCCCACACACATGTACACATACCCATACATATTTGAGCATACATACATACATGTAGGTACATGAATACTACATTTATAGAAACCTAAAATAAAAAATGTATTGCAAAATATACTTTTATTATATATTTCTTTAAGTGTGTCTCTTTTGCATCCCAGCTTCAATGAGGCCCTTATAGATTGTAAGTAAAAAATCCTCACAAGGAGCTAGAGATTCTAATTCAGCCAACCAAGAAACCAAGTCTTCCATATAAAAAACAATTTCAGCCTAAAACTGCAAAAGCATATTTCTGGATTTCAGGTAGGTTATTCAAATTTTAGCCTCAAATAATTCACAGGGTAAGTCATGATAGGAAACATAATCAAATTAATGATGAAATTCTCAAACTGTTCTATACATAAGGATGAGAAAAAATATGTAACTTCTGCTCACTTACAGAAATATTATTTCATTCAATAAATCATGAATTGATGCACTTATTTGGAAAGCAGAGCTCCAAAATATCAAACATTATTTTAAATCATTTATCAGAGCTACATATCAATTCTTATTTTTTATTTGGCCTTCTTGTGTCTCATAAGTACATGGTAGAAACAAATGAGATAGGATAAAAGATTGGTTTAGGATTTCTTGAAATAAGCATCCTATATGTATGATAATAAGTATATTGAGAGATGGATTTCAGAACCTAGAATCCTAAATTGCAGCTATGTGACATGCTTCAACATAATTCTTGGTGTCTTCTCTTTCTTCCCCTTGCTGGAGCCAACACTGCCCAATATGTTTTCAGTCTGACATTGTTATGAGGTTTTGGGACACATTTTAAAAGCAAACTGAACTCCTTGGATAACTAACTCTGTACTAAGGGCCTTATATCTGCGGAGCAGGTACACAGCAGCATAAATGGGAAGTTGTTTTTCTTTTTAAATATGGATGAACTTAGGATTTGTAGCACTTATATACAAAGGGTAATATTTTAGAGCAAATCAAGAATACAGTATTTTTATTTTTTTCCTTTTTTTATTTTTTTAATTAGATATTTTTTATTTATTTTTAATTTTTTACTAGATATTTTCTTTATTTAAATTTCAAATCCCTAGTTTCTGCTACCCTTTCCCTGCTCCCCGACCCACAAAATTCTGGTTCCTTGCCTTGGCATTCACCTATACTGCGGCATAGAACCGGCACAGGACCAAAGGCTTCTCCTCTCTTTAATGACTGACTAGGCCATTCTCTGCGACATATGCAGCTTCAGCCATGAGTCCCACCATGTGTTTTCTTTGATTGGTGGTATAGTCTTAGGGATCTCTGGGGGTACTGGTTAGTTCATTTTGTTGTTCCTCCTATGGGGCTGCAAACCCCTTCAACTCCTGGGTCCTTTCTCTAGCTCCTTCATTGGGGACTCTATGTTCCATCCAATAGATGGCTTTGAGCATCCACTTCTGTATTTGCCAGGCACTGGCAGAGCACCTCAGGATACAACTATATCAGGCTCCCATCAGTGAGTTCTTGTTGGCATCTGCCTAGTGTCTGGGTTTGGTGGTTGTTTATGGGATGAATCCCCAAGTGGGGCAGTCTCTAGATGGTCACTCCTTCAGTCTCTACTCCTAACTTTGTCTCTGTAACTCCTTCCATGGGTATTTTGTTCCCCCTTCTAAGAAGGATCCAAGTATCCACAAGTTGGTCCTCCTTCTTGAGTTTCATTTTTTTTTGCAAATTGTATCTTGGGTATTCTGAGCTTCTGGGCTAATATCCACTTATCAGTGAGTGCGTATCATGTGTGTTCTTTTCTGATTGGGTTACCTCACTAAAGATGATATTCTCCAAATCCATCCATTTCTCTAAGAATTTCATAAGATCGTTTTTAATAGCTCCATAGTACTCCATTATATAAATTACCACATTTTCTGTATCCATTCCTCTGTTGAGGGACATCTGGGTTCTTTCCAGCTCTGGCTATTAAAATTGAGGCTTCTATGAACATAGTGGAGCATGTGTCCTTATTAAAAGTTGAAGCATCGTCTGGGTATATGCCCAGGAGTGGTATTGCTAGATCTCCTGGTAGCACTTTGTTCAATTTTCTGAAGAACCACCAAACTGATTACCAGAGTGGTTGTACCAGCTTGAAATCCCACCAACAATGGAGGAGTGTTCCTCTTTCTATACATCCTCACCAGCATCTGCTGTCACCTGAGTTTTTGATCTTAGCCATTCTGACTGGTGTGAGGTAAAATCTCAGGGTTGTTTTGATTTGCATTTACATGATGATTAAGGATGTTGAACATTTTTTAGGTGCTTCTCAGCCATTCAGTATTCCTTAGGTGAGAATTTTTTGTTTAGCTCTATACCCCATTTTTTAGTAGGGTTATTTGGTTTTCTAAAGTCTAACTTCTTGAGTTCTTTATACAAATTGGATGTTAGTCCCCTATTGGATTTAGGATTGGAAAAATTCTATCCCAATCTCTTGGTTTCCTTTCTGTCTTATTGACAGTGTTCTTTGCCTTTTCAGTTTTATGAGGTCTCATTTATCGATACTTGATCTTACAGCAGCAGCCATTGCTGTTCTGTTCAGGAATTTTTCCCCTGTGACCATATTTTTGAGGATCTTGCCCACTTTCTCCTATATAAGTTTCAGTGTATCTGATTTATGTGTAGTTCCTTGTATACGAAGATAAGAATAGATCAATTCCCATTCTTCTATATGCTAATCAACAGTGGAGTAAGTACCATTTGTTGAAAATGCTGTCTTCTTTCGACTTGATGATTTTAGCGCCTTTGTCAAAGATCAAACATTTCTGGGTCTTCAATTCTATTCCATTGTTCTACCTATCTATCACTGTACAAGTACCATGTAATTTTTATCACAATTACTCTGGAGTACAGCTTGAGATCAGGAATGGAGATTCCACCAGAGGTACTTTTATTGTTGAGAAAACATTTTTGCTATCCTAGATTTTTTTTTGTTATTCCAGATTAATTTGTAAATTACCCTTTCTAACTCCATGAAGAATTGAGTTGGAATTGTGACGGGGATTGCATTTAATTTGTAGATTGGTTTCCGCAGGATAGCCATTTTCCCTATATTAATCCTGCCAATCCATGAGCATGGAGATATTTCCATCTTCTGAGATCTTTGATTTCTTACTTCAGAGACTTGAAGTTCTTATCATATAGATCTTTCACTTGTTTAGTTAGAGTCACACCAAGGTATTTTATATTATTTGTGACTATTGTAAAGGGTGTTGTTTCCCTAATTTCTTCTTTAGCCTGTTTTTCCTTTGTATAGAGAAAGGCCATTGACTTGTTTGAGTTAATTTTATATCCAGCTTCTTCACTGAAGTTGTTTATCAGGTTTAGGAGTTCTCTGGTGGATGTTTTAGGGTCACTTACATATACTATCATATCATCTGCAAAAAGTGATATTTTGACATCTTCCTTCCCAATTTGTACTCTTTTGATGTCCTATTGTTGTCTAATTGCTCTGGCTAGGACTTCAAGTACAATGCTGAATAGGTAGGGAGAAAGTGGGTAGCCTTGTCTGTCCCTGATTTTAGTGGGATTGCTTCATGTTTTTCTCCATTTAGTTTGATGTTGGCTATTAGTTTGCTGTATATTGCTTTAATTATGTTTAGGTATGCACCTTGAATTCCTGATCTTTCCATGTCTTTTAGCATGAATGGGTATTGCATTTTGTGAAAATTTTTTATCATCTAATGAGATGATCATGTGGTTTTTGTCTTTGAGTTTGTTTATATAGTGGATGACGTTGATGGATTTTCTTATATTTAACCATAGCTGCATCCCATGATCGTTTTGATGTATTCTTGGATTTGGTTTGCAAGAATTTTATTGAGTATTTTTGCATCGATATTTATAAGGGAAATTGGTTTGAAGTTCTTTCTTTGTTGGATCTTTGTGTGGTTTAGGTATTGGAGTAATTGTGGCTTCATAGAATGAATTGGGTAGAGTGCCTTCTGTTTCTATTTTGTGGAATAGTTTGAGGAGAGTTGGAATTAGGTCTTCTTTGAAGATCTGATATAACTCTGCACTAAATCCATCAGTTCCTGGCCTTATTTTGGTTGGGAGACTATTAATGACTGTTTCTATTTCTTTAGTAGATATGGGACTATTTAGATTGTTGATTGGATCCTGATTTAACTTTGGAACCTGGTATCTGTCTAGAAACTTCTCCATTTCATCCAGGTTTTCCAGTTGTGTTGAGTATAGACTTATGTAGTAACATCTGATGATTTTTTAGATTTCCTCAGATTCTCTTGTTATATCTCCCTTTTCATTTCTGGTTTTGTTAATTAGGATACTGACCCTGTGCCCTCTAGTTAGTCTGGCTAAGAGTTTATCTATTTTTTTTTTATTTTCTCAAGGAACCAGCTCCTGGTGTTGTTGATTCTTTGTATAGTTCTTTTTGTTTCTACTTAGTTGATTTCAGCCCTGAGTTTGATTATTTCCTGCCATCTACTCCTATTGGATGAATTTGCTTCCTATTGTTCTAGAGCTTTTAGGTGTGCTGCCAAGCTGCTAATATATGCTCTCTCCAGTTTCATTTTGGAGGAACTCAGAGCTATGAGTTTCACCCTTAGGATTGTTTTCTTTGTGTCCCATAAGTTCTTCCTTGATCAAGTTATTATCGAGTAGAGTATTGTTCAGCTTCCATGTGAATGTTGGCTTTCTATTATTTATGTTGCTATTGAAGATCAAACTTACTCTGTTGTGATCTGAAAGAATGCATGGGATTATTTCAATATTTTTGTATTTGTTTAGGCCTGTATTGTGACTGATTATATGGTCAATTTTGTAGAAGGTACCATGAGGTGCTGAGAAGAAGGTATATCCTTTTGTTTTAGGATAAAATGTTCTATAGATATTTGTTAAATCCTTTTGTTTCATAAATTCTTTTAGTTTCACTGTGTCTCTGTTTAGTTTCTGTTTCTAGGATCTGTGCATTGATGAGAGTGTGGTTTTGAAGTCTCACACTATTATTGTGTGTGATGCAATGTGTGCTTTTGAGCTTTACTAAGTATCTTTAATGAATGTGGATACCCTTGTATTTGGAGCATCAATGTTCAGAATTGGGAGTTCATCTTGGTAGATTTTACCTTTGATGAGTATGAAGTGCCCCTCCTTGTCTTTTTTTGGTAAGTTTAGGTTGGGAAGTCGATTTTATTCCATATTAGAATGGCTACTCCAGGTTGTTTCTTGGTACCATTTGTTTGGAAAATTGTTTCTCTCTGAGGTAGTGTCTGTCTTTTTCCCTGAGGGGGGTTTCCTGTATGCATCAAAATGTTGGATCCTTTTTACATAGCCAATCTGTTAGTCTATGTCTTTTTATTGGAGAATTGAGTCCATTGATATTAAGAGATGTTAAGGAAAAGTAATTGTTGATTCCTGTTATTTTTGTTGTTAAATTTGGGGTTTTGTGCATGTGGTTATCTTCTTTTAGGTTTGCTGAAAGATTACTTTCTTGCTTTTTCTAGGGCATAATTTCACTCCTTGTGTTGGAATTTTCCCTTTATTATCCTATGAAGGGTTAGATTCATTGAATTTATGTGAATTTGGTTTTGTTGTGGAATACTTTGGTTTCTCCATTGATGGTAATTGAGAGTTTTGCTGGGTATAGTAGCCTGGGCTGGCATTTGTGTTCTCTTAAGGTCTGTATGACATCTGTTCAGGATTATCTGGTTTTCATAGTCTCTCATGAGAAGTCAGGTGTAATTCTAATGGGTCTGCCTTTATATGTTTCTTGACCTTTTTCCCTTACTGCTTTTAAATTTCTCTTTCTTTCTTGAATTTGGTGTTTTGATTATTATATGTTGGGAGGAATTTCTTTTCTGCCCCAGTCTATTTGGAGTTCTGTATACTTCTTGTATGTTAATGGGCATCTCTTTCTTTCTTTGGGGGAAGTTTTTTTCTGTAATTTTGTTGAAAATATTTACTGGCCCATTAAGACAAAAATCTTCATTCTCATCAATACCTATGATCCTTAGTTTAGGTCTTCTTCTTGTGCCCTGGATTTCCGGGATGTTTTCAGTTAGGATCTTTTTGCATTTTGCATTTTCTTTGATTGTTGTTCCCATGTTCTCTATGGAATCTGTACCTGAGATTTTTTTCTTCCATCTCTTTTATTCTGTTGCTGATGTTTGCATCTATGGCTCCTGATTTCTTTTCTAGAGAAAAGAAATCTCCAGAGTTGTCTCCCTTTGTGATTTCTTTATTGTTTCTATCTCCTTTTTTAGATCCTGGATGGTTTTGTTAAATTCCTTCACCCGTTTGGTTGTATTTTCCTCTAATTCTTTAAAGGACTTTTGTGTTTCCTCTTTAAGGGCTTCTACCTTTAAGGGAGTTATTAATGTCCTTCTTGAAATCCTCTACCAGCATCATGAGATATGATTTTAAATCCATATATTGCTTTTCTGGTGGATTGGGGTATCCAGGACTCACTGTAATGGGAGTACTGGGTTCTGATGATGCCAAGTAGTCTTGGTTTCTGTTGGTAAGATTCTTACTTTTGCCTTTCACCATTTGGTTATCTCTGGTTTTAGATGTTCTACGTGTCTCTGGCTGGAGCTTGTTCCTCCTGTGATTCTATAAGCCTATGTCAGCACTTTTGGGAGACCTGTTCTCTCCTGGCAAGACCAATGCACAGAGGGCTGTGGAACAGCCCCACCTCCTGGCTGCAGATGCAGGCCCATAGAGCCCTGTCCCAGAAGCTCTGCTGCTTCTGTGGCCCGTTCTCTCCTGAGCAGACCCACCTTATAGAGACACTGGAGAAAAAAAAAATGGCAATCTCACCTGAGCCCTGTGGTCAGAGCACTCCCTTGAGGCAACCTCTCCTTTGGCAGGCAAGGTGCATAGAGGACCTAGGATCAGCTCCACCTCCTGGCTGTAAATGTAGACCTGGACACTGTTCCAGAAGCTCTGCTCCTTCTGAGACCTGTGCTCTTCTGAGTGGACCCTCCTTAGAGAGATGCCTGAAAGAAAATAGAGATCTCACCTGAGTCCTGGGGTCAGAGCATTCCCTGGAGGCAAGCTTTCCTCTGGCAGGGAAGTTGCATAGAGCCAGTATTTTTATTTCAAGCAGTCTTTCAACTTCCTAGGTGAAGACAGTGCTATTATTGTATATTTCTCAATCAGTCAATAAGAGATTTAGTTTATAAGCTCATTTATTCCATTCTAGGTACAATTTCCCAATTGTCAAAGCAGGTGCTGGCAGCAGCTCCCTGGTAATAACCACATCGTTAAACACCTTAAACCTGCAAACCATATTGCATAAACTCTGAATTGTATGCAGCTTACGTTATTACACAACAGTGTAGTCAGTGATTCCTCTATTTACCTGATATTAGAGTCAACATTTCTATTTGTCAATGCCATCTCTAGTGTTGGTGGCCATGTTTCAGGACAGAAACAGAAGACAGTTACTACCATGATATTAAAGTGAAAAGTGTGGTGATAAATGGAATGACTGATTAGGAAAGAGACATTTCTTATTAATATTTTTCAAAATGTTTGTGCTAGAAGAATTCTGTTTTATTGTTTCATTTGTTTTCATGCATTTAGGCATATCTTGATGGTTTTTCTTTTTATTAATTTTTTTATTTATTTAATTTCAAATGTTATCCCCCTTTCCCATTTTCCTTCCACAGCACCACCCCTTACCCCCACCCTCACCCCTATTCCACCTTTCTGCCCTTTGCCTCTAAGAGGTGTATATCCACCAACCCACTCCAGGCTTACCTCTCCAGCATCCTCCTCTCCTGGGGCAATAAGCCACCACAGGACCAAGGGCCTCCCCTCCCAATGATGCCATACAAGGCAATCTGTTTTTTGTTTGTTTGTTTGTTTGTTTACAACTTCCTTAGAAAGAGATGGATGTAGTAACAACACTGGCAATCATGGTGACCACATTTTTCAATTTTGTGTTAGCACTATGCATCTAATATAAAGCTGTTCATCAGTAGTATTTTTTCTGCTTTTGTTCCAGTACTTTGTATAAGAAAGTTTGCCTTACCCATAACTGAGTCACAAAAAGTTAGGAATATATTGTAGATCAGAACTGCCTAGGATATTTGTCTAATGAGTGCAAGGCATGCCTACCTCCATAAGCATATTAACATCATTTGAATGACATTTTTCAGGACCATTCTTCAGAGGTTTCATTCTCAGCGTAACTCTTTATAGATGCTCAGGGGGTGAATGAATTCCAGAGTTTTCATTTACTGGAAACTTTTGGAGAAGCCAGACAGCAGAGAATGAACCTAAAATTATTGGTGGATTAAATATAACAGCTTCTTTCCCTGAAACAGCAAGATCCTAACTACCATGGATGAAAAAGCTAGCAAACAGTTTTAGAAGAGGAAAGCCGGAGCCTTTCATGCCTGAAGGCAGCGTTCATTTACTTTCATGCCAACAAATGTAGAAGTGTAACTATGATAATTGTTATTAATTGAACAGTGTTATAAAATAAGATTATAAAATAAAAGAGTAAAATACTCTCCTGGATTTATTGTTAATTTGACACACCTGGGAAGAAGAAGCTTCAATTGAGGATTTGCCTCTTTCAGACTGCCTTATGGCCATGTTTGTGACAGCATTTTCTTAACAGCTAATGAATGAAAAGGACACAGAACACTATGGCCTGTGCCACCTGTGGATGGCTGAGCCCAGTCTTTACAAGAAAGTGGGGGCAGCTCAAAGGAGGCAAGTCAGTTAGGAAGTTTTCCTTTGTGGTCTCTGCTGCTACTTCTGCCTACAGTTTCTAAGTTCCTGTCTTGGCTTCTGCTGATAATGGACAGAACAGTGTGTAAGATGGAATCTAGCATCCCTGCCCCAAGGATGTGTTGGTCAGTGTTTTATCACAGCTGCAGCAAAGAAAACTGGAACAAGTATGGTAATCATTTTACAGAAGGCCTGCTGTAGTTGGAAAGACATAATGGAAAAAACAAACCTTTGAAAAAAAATAAAAGCTCAGAATGACTTAAGTCAACATAGGGTAAAAGAGAAAGTATGTCAAGCAGATACAAAGTTCTAACTTGTTGTCCTGCAGTGGATTAGAAATGACACTTGTGTCAAAAATGAAGTAATATTCTATTTAAAATGAAATGATAGTCTAGTTATTTAACCCAGAGAAAATCATTCTTTCATCCCTAGTCTAGAGTATAGAATTTGACATTTATATTCTTTGAGGATTTGAACAACAATAGAAAAATTTTAACTGGACAAAGAAACTACTGATATGATAATTTTTTAATGACAATGAATCAGAATGACAGCCTTATGGATAATTATTGATTCAATTGAAACAAGAGTTCATGAAAAGAAATTGTTTCAGGTGTCATATTAATAAAATAGTGTGAGTGGCAATAAAGACTGAGAATATACACTAATAAGGAGAAATGTGGAAAATGAAATAAAATCAAGATATATCAGCAAATGATTTAAAGCAATGAGAAATGAAACATACATGGAAGCTGGAGTGGAAAAGACCTCCAGATTCATTTGCAGATTGCCTTACAATATTGGGTGAGTGGAGCTGCCCCTAAAACGAAAAAGGGAAGCAGAAAAAAATCCTCCTGCATAGGGACAGGATTATGAAGCTTTATTGTGTTAGATCCAAATCAGCACTGAAACTGCCAAGAATGGATTCCAAGTAGATATAAAGGTTTAACTTCAGAGAATATGCAAGCCAAAGACATAAAATCAATGAATCATTGTGTTTCCAATGGTATTGGATGTATATTATAAATTTTTACAAGGAGGTTATAGATTTACAAGAAACTCTGCATGAGATCTTAATGAGTAAGTCAGTAAGAATTATTCTGTTTAAAATGAGAAATAGAGGGAGTATAAGGATGTTACTGTCATTGAAGTAAGTAAATTATTTTAAACAGAGAAAACCAGTGAATATATTCCAGAAAATTATAAGATAGAGAAAAATCTTGCAACAGTGACTTTTATGAGAGCATATGTAGGGAGCTAAGCTTAGGTGAATTAACCTATGAAGGGAAAGCAACAAATAAGGTGGGAAATTATTCTATGATGTCTTCAATGAATTCATGATATAATGAGTGTTTGGAGATCAAAGATGCATGCTTGCTTCTAGTTCACTTATGTAGAAACATACATGAAATACACTGTATTCATTTGAGAGATATTAGTTAACACACAAATTATCACACAAATGTGTATTTTCCTCACAGTAGTCAGAAAGCTGTATCAGAACATAAATGCCAAGAGAATGCTTAGAGACTAATAATGTCACCTCTACCTTTTAAGAAGAGACACTTTAGTATAACCTGATTGAGAATCTAATTGGAAAGAAAATCCATAGCATGTCTACAGCATTACTATTGGATTAGTTTATTGACTAGTAATTTGAGCATAATTTATACCAAATGTCTAAGGAGATTAAGTAATTATCAGATAAAAATAGGGTTTAAGTGGTTCATTTTAAGTAAAATTATTTATATCTATTTTTGCATTATGTTAAATAAGAAGGGTAAGGAATAATGAACAAGGCTAATTCTGGTTTTACCTATCTTTATAGTTTAAAGGTAGGTATAAGCAACTAGTGCTCTATTTATATCCCTGCACATCCTGTAGGCAGCACAAATTTAGAGTCAAAGATTTTGTAGGTGAGCAGGGATCCTGGGTTGACTAGAAGTCCTGCCTGGCTACAGAAGTTTGCTACTTCAGGCTTCATAGTCCCAAGTGCTAAGAGTCTCACCTAGAGTTACTCACATAGACTCCCTGGACTCTCCATCATCCCAAGTCCCTGGCTTGACCCAGAGATGCAGCCCCCACAATGATTTCCATTCTGTCTACCAGCTCTTTATCCCCTGCTCTCCCCAAACCTGATCACCTGATCCTCACCCTGTTCTTCTCCCACCCAAGTTCCCTTCCCTCCATCTACCTCCAACGTTTACTTTATTTCCTCTTCTGAGTGAGATTCAAGCATCCTGTGTTGGGCCCTCATTTTATTTAGATTCTTTGGGTCTTTAGATTGTATCATAGTTAGTCTGTACTTTGTGGCAAATATCCACTTATAAGTGAGCATATATCACATGTGTCTTTCTAGGTCTGGTTTACCTCACTCAGGCTGATATTTTCTACTTCCATTCATTTGACTGTGAATTTCACAATGCCCTTGATTTTCATAGCTAAGTACTATTCTATTATGTAAATGTAACATATTATCTTTATCCATTCTACAGTTCAGGGTTATCTGGGTCCCAGTTTCTGGGTATTACAAATAAAGCTGCTATGAACATAGTTAAGCAAGTGTCTTTGTGATATGATCTTTTGGGTAGATGTCCAGGAGTGACATAGCTGAGTCTTGAGGTAGAACTATCCTCAGTTTTCTGAGAAACCACCAAACTGATTTGCAAAGTCATTATATATGTTCAGACTCCCTACAGCAATGGGTCCATGCTCCCCATGTGCCACATCCTTCCCAACATGCGGTATCACTTGAGTTTTTGATCTTAGCAATTCTGATGGGTATACGATGGAATCATATTTGGGGTATTTTGAAATGTATCACATGGGAGAGAACCAACCCCTGACACAACAAAGGATACACTGCTATGCTTGCAAACAGGAGCCTAGCATAACTGTCGTATAAGAGGCTTCACCCAACTCCTGATGGAAACAGATGCAGAGACCCACAGTCAAACTTTACATGAAAATCAGAGAGTTCTGCAAAAAATTAAGAGAAAGGATTGAGGGAATAAGAAGGGTTTAGGACACTAAAAGAAAATATACAGTGTCAATTAACCTGGTCTGTTAGGGGTACACAGAGATTGAACCACCAACCAAAGAATATGCATGGGTTTGGGCCCCCTGCACATTTGTAGCAGATGTGCAGCTTGGTCTTCATGTAGGTCCCCTAACAACTAGAGTAGGACTGCCGCTGAGTGTTGCTTGCCTTTGGATCCCTTAACTCTCACTGGGTAGCACTGGGGAGTGGGGGTTGGGGAGGGGTGATTAAGGAGGGACAGGAAGTAAAAGAAAGAAGGAGCCTGTGGTTGGGATGTAACATAAGCAAAAAGGCATTAAGGAAAAGAAAAAAAATTAGTGCAATAATTGAGAAAACAAAGGACTGAAAACATGCAGAAACTAACCATCAAGGAAGGCTTGGGGATGGGACTTCAAGCTGGTGTGGCTGTACAGATTAAGTTCATAATATTGTATTATATTCCACAATGGAGAAAAAATAGAGTATGACAATAAATATTATTTGTAAGATGGGACACAAGACGGACTTAGTCAAAGTACTTTGGATAAATAGAGTGATATTAACCAGGATATCTTAATCCAAGTGTGAAATTCTGGTGAGCACAATTAGACAAGTAAATTACAAAAAAAAAAAAAAAAAAAAAAAAAAAAAACCTATAAAGATGAAAATCTGGACAGGAAGATTTTTAAGAAATTAAAAATTAAACTTGTGAGTATGACAAACAGATCTGAATAAGGAAATAGACAGGAGGGATACGGGGTTTAGGGATCTTTGAAAATATAGAAGCCACGAATATCTTATATAAACATTATATTAAATACATCAAATTTTCCAATGTGCTTCTAGCTTTAGTGTAAAGACACAGTGTAAGTCAGGCACTCAAACAGTTAATTCCTGTGGATTGACAGAGAACTTCACAGCTGTCAGGGTAAACAGAGGAGGACTGCCTTAAATGAGTCAAATATTAAACAGTTTAAAAGGCTGGACACAGTGACCTGAAAGGTGCAGGGAGTAGGTAAATGAGGAAAGCCTATGCCCCCTAACTGAATTTTAAGGACTGCTGACACACAGCTGATTATTTAAGAGAAGAAGCAATTCTGCACTGAAGCTAAATGTTTTATAATGCAAGGATACTATAGAAACAAGTAGAGAAGTTGAATAGCAGAATCTTGATTTATATAAAATCCACTTTTTCAGGATATACACTAGTGCAAGTTATAGCATAAAAAGTGAAAAGACCTAGTGTGAATATATTACTATTCTTCCTGTCATGTTGAAAGCATGAAGTCTTTCAAGTTATGTTTTTTTTTTTTTTCAAAATAAAGGAGATAGATATCCAATAGGATTTGTTACTGCTATGATGTACAAAAAGAACACCTGGCTGTTGAGGCTGAACTAACATCAAAGAGTGTCAAAAATCTACTAATCTGGCTGTTAAAAGGAAGATCACATTCATAATTTGGATACACATAATATCCGTTAGTAGCCTCCAAAGATCGGGAAGCAATCCTGACTGCTTACCCACTTTATAATTCTCTAAGCATGTGAAAGACTGAGCTAACCTGATGTTTATAACAAATAATCACAAAAGCCATCATTTTCTTTTATCACTCGACTTTGGTAAGCATCAATCTCAGCTATCTGGCTTTTAAGACATTGAAAAATAGCATCATGGAAAATGTTGAGAGAGTTGATGTAAAGTGCTGTAGGCACAAAAATATTGCAGTGTGAAGTTATGAATATTCTAAATAACTAGTTACAGTAATCCTAGAATATAGACTTGCATTATGTATTCCTTAATGATAATTTCTGTAAGAAATGCCCTTAGGTAGCTTCACTGTTGCAAAAGTATCATAAGGTAAACATATCTGAGTGATACAGGGAAATAAATCCAATGTCCTATGAAGTCAATAACTATTAAAAGTTGTGTAGTTACTATCAAGAGTTTTTCACTCTTCTAATTGTGTGTGCTACACTTTATAGAGTTGACACATGCAGGGCTGTGTTCTGACATTTTATGGTATTGGAAAGGACATGATGCTACACTCAGTTGCCCTCTCAGGAATACCCTCTCACTTCCTGATTTTCTATTGTTTGGTTTTATGTGCATGGTGGGGATTGATTCTGAGGACTTGCACATGATTAGCAAGAGCTCCACTTGTTTTCTTTGTTTTTAATTATGTAATTCTTTCTTCTTCAGAAAATGCAGATATTTGAAAAAGGGTATTTGAGGGAAAGTTTTGTTAATCTATAGCCATAACTATAGTTCTGAAACTATTTTTTAATGAGGTATTTTCCTCATTTACATTTCCAATGCTATCCCAATAGTTCCCCCATATCCTCCCCCCCCACTCCCCTAACAACCCACTACCACTTTTTGGCCCTGGCCTTCCCCTGTACTGGGGCATATGAAGTTTGCAAGTCCACTGGCCCTTTCTTTCCAGTTATGGCCGACTAGGCCATCTTTTGATACTTATGCAGCTAGAGTCAAGAGCTCCAGGGTACCGGATAGTTCATAATGTTGTTCCACCTTTAGGTTTGCGGATCCCTTTAGCTCCTTGGGTACTTTCTCTAGCTCCTCCATTAGGGGCCCTGTGATCCATCCAATAGCTGACTGTGAGCATCCACTTATGTGTTTGCTAGGCCCCAGCATAGTCTCACTAAAGACAGCTATATCAGGGTCCTATCAGCAAAATCTTGCTAGCGTATGCAATGGTGTCAGCGTTTGGAGGCTGATTATATGATGGATCCCTGGACATGGTAGTCTCTAGATGATACATTCTTTTGTCTCAGCTCCAAACTTTGTCTCTGTAACTCCTTCCATGGGTATTTTGTTCCCAATTCTAAGAAGGGGCAAAGTGTCCTCACTTTGGTCTTCGTTCTTCTTGAGTTTCAATTCTTTGGCAAATTGTAACTTATATCTTGGGTATTCTAAGTTTCTGGGCTAATATCCACTTATCAGTGAGTACATATTATTTGAGTTCTTTTGTGATTAGGTTACCTCACTCAGGATAATGCCCTCCAGGTCCAACCATTTGCATGGGAATTTCATAAATTCATTCTTTTTAATAGCTGAGTAGTATTCCATTGTGTAAATGTACCACAATTTTGTATCCTTTCCTCTGTTGAGGGGCATCTAGGTTCTTTCTAGCTTCCTGATATTATAAATAAGGCTGCTATGAACATAGTGGAGCATGTTTCTTTCTTACAAGTTGGAACATCTTCTGGATATATGCCCAGGAGAGCTATTGTGTGATCCTCTGGTAGTATCATGTCCAATTTTCTGAGAAACCACCAGACTGATTTCCAGAGTGGTTGTATAAGCTTGCACTCCCACCAACAGTGGAGGACTGTTCCTCTTTCTCCACATCCTTGCCAGCATCTGCTGTCACCTGAATTTTTTATCTTAGCCATTCTGACTGGTGTGAGATGGATTCTCAGGGTTGTTTTGATTTGCATTTCCCTGATGATTGAGGATGCTGACCACTTTTTCAGGTGTTTCTCAGCCATTTGGTATTCCTCAGGTGAGAATTCTTTGTTTAGCTCTGAGCCCCATTTTTTAATGGGTTTATTTGATTTTCTGGAGTCCACCTTCTTGAGTTCTTTATATACATTGGATATTAGTCCTCTATCTGAGTTAGGATAGGTAAAGATCCTTTCCTAATCTGTTGGTTGCCTTTTTGTCTTATTGATGGTGTCTTTTGCCTTACAGAAGCTTTGCAGTTTCATGAGGTCCCATTTGTCAATTCTCAATCTTACAGCACAAGCCATTGCTGTTCTATTCAGGAATCCCATGCTCATGGATTGGCAGGATCAACATTGTAAAAATGGCTATCTTGCCAAAAGCAATCTACAGATTCAATGCAATCCCCATCAAAATTCCAACTCAATTCTTCAACGAATTAGAAAGAACAATCTGCAAATTCATATGGAATAACAAAAAGCCTAGGACAGCAAAAACTCTTCTCAAGGATAAAAGAACCTCTGGTGGAATCACCATGCCTGACCTAAAGCTTTACTACAGAGCAATTGTGATAAAAACAGCATGATACTGGTATAGTGACACACAAGTAGACCAATGGAATAGAATTGAACACCCAGAAACGAACCCACACACCTATGGTCACTTGATCTTTGACAAGGGAGCTAAAACCATCCAGTGGAAAACAGACAGCATTTTCAACAAATGGTGCTGGCACAACTGTGGATATCATGTAGAAGAATGCAAATTGATCCATTCCTATCTCCTTGTACTAAGGTCAAATCTAAGTGGATCAAGGAGCTCCACATAAAACCAGAGACACTGAAACTTATAGAGGAGAAAGTAGGGAAAAGCCTCGAAGATATTGGCATAGGGGAAAAGTTCTGAAACTTTTTATAGTGACTTTGATTCTATTGACCCTATTAGAAACATGTCTTATCATGAGACCTCTATGCTCCTTTGCTCTTCTGGACACCACCACACACTGTTCTACCCCTGGGATAAAATATAATGTCAGTTTGAAAAACATGCTAGATTAAATCTGAATGATATTTGTATTCTTTATAATGGATTAACTGAATGCTATACAAATAAGATACTAGAATATTTTAGAGATATTCTGTGATAGTTAAGGGTTGTAAGTTTTAGTTAAATGTACTATTAATATAATCACTTTAGAGAGATCCTTTTTCCAACTATTGGTGACATTTTAACAAGACAGTCATTATCTTTATAAGCGTAGAAAGTAGAACATCATTAAAATGTTAGTATAGAGATGGAAGATATTGTCGCTGAACAATTAATCTTATTTTGTATAAATGTTTACGTTGTCAAGTGACCCCCTAGCAACCATCAAAGCTGACTAGTGTAAAGTATGTCTGTATTTCTTGTGTTTCCTAACAATGTCTAGCACACCATTTTGCCCATGGGGTCCCTGAGCTCAGTCTGATGGTTGACTCTAAGCATGCACATCTGCATTGGTCAGTTGCTGGGTGACAGTCACACCAGGTTCCTGTCAGCAAATGCCTCTTGGCAACAGCAGCAGTGTCAGGTTTGGCATCTTCAGACACAATGGATCCCTAGGTGGTAATGTCGCTGGATGGCCCTTCCTTTAGTCTCTGCTCCATTTTTGTCCCTGTTCTTCCTTTGGACAGGAACATTTCTGTGTTAAAAACTTTGAGATGGGTGTATGGCCCCATCCCTTGACCTGGGGCTGTGCCTATCTAAGGGAGGTGGTCTCTACAGGTTCTATCTCTCCTTCTCTGCACATTCCTGCTAAAGTCATCCCCATTACGTCCTGGGAGGGGTAAATGGGAAGTGAGATATCATTTGAGATGTAAACTCATGGAATGATTAACAAAGAAAAAAATTGAAATGGCATAAGTCACAATTTTCCTATTATTTGTGTGCGACAACTTTGATTTACTATCACCACAAATACATGAATAAGGTAGATTATATATCAGGCTAATAGTCAGCAGCAGGAACCCAAGAAAAAAATTACATGGAGTGTTTGTTGCCAACTGCATCTGAGCAGAGGAGGATAGAGCATTAACTTCAGTCCCCTCACCTCTCTGATCCTAGACTACGGCTCCCTGATGTAGGGTGATTTGAACTCCATTAGTCTTGTAAGCTCAGGCTGGAGAGGATTCATTTTCATGCAAGGCCTGCAACTGGTTGCTAATAAAACTCTACTCTGACAAATAAATGGCCTGTAATATAACTTGCTTCAGGGCAGTGAAATCTCAGCCACTCAAACATGATCTGTTGCAAAGCAATATGCAATGTACTTCCCCCAGCGATTACAGAAAATGCTGCTCAATCCCTTTACTTGTCTAAATTTCTATATTAGTAAAGCAACAACCATAGATCATCTGCCAGAGGATGGCAATATTCTTTTGTGATGATTTATACTTTCAAATAAGATAGTTATTAAACTTAATGCGACGACCCTGTTAGAGCAGTGTAAACAAAATTTGTGAGATTTTTATTAAGTGACATGATGAAAACTGAATCAAGTAAATCCAAAATCCTCATTAGCAAGCCAAAATATACAGAAATTCTACCTCCTTCCTTGTTGTTTTACAAGTCAACTATCATCAAAGCAAGTGGTATTTATCTAGAATTTTTATTATAATTTATCAATGTATTAAAAATAGGGTAGCACTGTTTGAATCAGGAGCATATGATTATGCCAAGGGTACATGAAAGAATACATAAGGTTAACTTACCATATTTCCTCATACCTTTTTTGTCAGTGATCCTGTGAGGAACAAATGAGATAATGTTTGGAAATTGTTTCAAAATTATGAAGCAATACCAAAAATGGTATTCAATAAGTAGAATTTATACTACATACACATAATACCTGAGACATTTTTATAATTTCCATACCAGTCACAAAACCAGCAACATTCAATATAATCATAATTTATTTCAGGGCATTTACTGTGTCCCAAGCTGTAAACAATAGTGTTCATCTTTCTTCTTGATAAATATATAGACATGATCAACTGATAACCATTAGTGACCAGTTTTTCTCTTCTTCAAATCATTACAGTTTTCATGGTCCCATAAAGTTTGACAAGGAAGTATTCATTCAGTTTATAATTGTGGAAGCTATTATTTCATTTTCTGGCACGTTGAAATAGAATGGTCAAGTCAATGATCAGTAGATATATCATCAGCAATGCAGTCCTTCACAAAACAAATATAGAAATCAGAGCTTGCTATGGGGACATGTCTGTATTACTAATAGTTTTGATGATGAAATGTCTGTATTACTAATAGTTTTGATGATGAAAGATAGAAGGATTGGGATGAATTTGAGGCTAACATATATTCTGTATCCACAGAATAATATCTTAGCTCTATAAAAACGTGAAAATAATGCAAAGAATCAACAAGGGCCTGCATCTCCTGTGGATCCCACAGATCGTATCTTCCTAACCTTCCTTAACTCATTACTTTATCACAACTCCCATCTCCAGAAGGCATCTTCTGGTAACCCACAGGACAAGCCTGCCAGAAAACCTGTTAGGCTGCCTGAACACCACCATTTACAGAAGATTTTTTTTCTTCTCCTTAAAATCACAAACTCCAGAAAAACCAATGCCCCAGGCTCTTCCCTAGCTCTACAGCAGAACACTTCTGGAAGCCTTATTTGCTCCCAACTCCCAACTTCTGTGTGTCCCACAGATCTTCCCTTTCTAACCTCACTCACCCTCCCTCAATTGTTGTTTTGTCCCAGGCCCGAAACCCAGCCACTTTTACCAGGGTAAGATGTGGGCAGATATGGATCCAGACCTCTTCCCAGGCTCATTCCTAGCCCTGTAGCAGAAATTCTGCTGTGGTCTTCCTTTCTGCTCTCACCCAATCCCCACTGGATCACAGAGGTCTCTTCCATCCTTCTTTTCCCCAATTAATTCCAGTTTCTTAGCCTCCAACACCAGTAGCCATTCCCTGTGAGAACAATGTCTGGGCAGGCCAGGGAAATGGGTAAGCTACCCAAGGACTTCACCCACTCCTCTCTCCTCCAAAGCCAGTCCCCAAGTCTCATCCTTAACTCAACAAGAGAAATGCAGATATCCTTGCTCCTCTGCCTTTATCTCCTGTGGATCCAACAGACTTTCCTCTCCAAACATCCCAACCCCCTCTTGTTTTATCTCAGGCCCCAACTTCAACAATACTTCAAGCTATTCTGCTGAACAATCCTGCCAGGGAAGCAGGAAGGCTGTCTGTAGTTGTTTGTAAGTTTGTTTGTTTTTTTCTCCTTCTGTTCTTCTAGATCCAATTTCCTGTTCTCATTCCAAGTGCTATAGCAAATACTCTGGGGATGAGCTCTCCTCACTGTTTTCCCCTATTGTAAGAAGATAAAAAAATAAATAAATCCTAGTTGAACGTTCTTCTTCCTACCTCCTGTGAAAAGCTTTAAACACCTAGACTATTTCTATTCTTATGTTTCAGGTCTAATACACAGAAACATGTTTTATCTGGAACTCTGAGTGGTCACACTCTAGGTCCAAGATTAGAAAAACTGAAATAGAACCAAAAAGGAAGAAAAATGAAAAAAAGATAAAAACAAAATATAATAACAACAACAAAATCCAAACTGAAAAAATTTTTGAAATGAAAAATCTAGGAATTTGAACAGGAATATACAGGCAAGCTTCAATAAGAGAATACAAAAGAGAGGGAGAAAAAAAGATGATCTCAAGCACTAATGGTAAAATAGAAGAAATAGATATATTGATCAAGAAAATGTTAAATCTCTGACACAAATTATCCAGGAAATTTGGAACACTATGAAAAGACCAAACTCTGAGTGAGGTAACCCAATCACAAAAGAACTCAAATGACATGTACTCACTGATAAGTGGATATTAGCCCAGAGACTTAGAATACCCAAGATATAAGTTACAATTTGCAAAGCACATGAAACTCAAAAAGAACGAAGACCAAAGTGTGGACACTTTGCCCCTTCTTAGAATTGGGAACAAAACACCCATGGAAGGAGTTACAGAGACAAAGTTTGGAGCTGAGACAAAAGGATGGACCATCTAGAGACTGCCATTTCCAGGGATCCATCCCATAATCAGCGTCCAAACCCTGACACCATTGCATACACTAGCAAGATTGTGCTGATAGGACCCTGATATGGCAGTCTCTAGTGAGACTATGCTATGAGACTAGCAAACACATAAGTGGATGCTCACAGTCCGGATCACAGGGCCCCTAATGGAGGAGCTAGAGAAAATACCCAAGGAGCTAAAGGGATCTGCAACCCTATAGGTGGAACAACATTATGAACTAACAAGTACCCCGGAGCTCTTGAATCTAGCTGCATATGTATCAAAAGATGGCCTAGTTGGCCATCACTGAAAAGAGAGGCCCATTGGACTTGCAAATTTTATATGCCCCAGTACAGGGGAATGCCAGGGCCAAAAAGTGGGAGTGGGTGGATAGGGGGATGGGAGGGGAGGGTATGGGGGACTTTTGGGATAGCATTGGAAATGTAAATGAGGAAAATACCAAATTAAAAAAAAAAACCAGAAATAGAAGAAATATACAAAGGGGAATAATCCCAGCTCAAAGGCCCAGAGATCATTTTCAACAAAATCCAAGAAGAAAGATTTCCTACCTTAAAGAAGGAGATGCATATAACTGTACAATGAATATGCAAAACACCAAATAGATTGAACCAAAGAAGAAAGTATCTTTGGGGCATAATAATCAAAACACTAAATGTACAGAGCAAAGAAGATTATTAAAAATTGCAAGGGAAAAATCCTGTGTAACATATAAAGGTAGACATATTGGAATTATACCTGATTTCTCAATGGAGACTCTAAAAGCCAGAAGGGTCTAGGCAGATGTCCTGTAGACTCTATGAGACAATAGGTGCTAGCCAAGACTATATTACCATCAAAACTTTCAAAACCATAGGTACAAAAAGTAAGTCATTCCATAATAAATCTAATTTCAAAATATATTTATCTACAAATCCAGCTCCATTATAGGTGGTAGAAAAAAATCTCCAACCCAGGAATATTAACCACAAAACTGAAAACATGAGGAATAAATAATCACTGAGAAGCAAAATCAAAGGAAGGAACAAACACATGCGCGTGCGCACACACAGACACACACACACACACACAAAACCACCACCACTACAACTACTACCACCACTACCACCAATAATAGCAAAATAACAGGAATAGACCGTCATTGCTCATTGATATTTCTCAATTTCCCAATAAAAAAAATCACAGACTGACAGAATAGATATGAAAACAGGATCATTCTGCTGCATACAAGAAAGACACCTCCACATCAAGGTTAGATACAACCTTAGTATGTATTGAAAAATGATATTCCAAGCAAATGGACCTAAGAAGCAAGCTGGTATAGCCATTTTCATATCTAACACAATAGACTTCAAACTAAAACTACCCAAAATATAGGGAATATTGCTACATACTCATAAAAGAAAAAAAAGTCCACTGCTGATCTTAAAATTCCTAACATCTATGTCCCCAAATACAGGGGCACACAATTTTGTAAAAGTAGCACTACTTTACTTTAAGTCAGTAGTGTTCCACTGTTGGTTTGCAGAGAACAATTAATAAACAGTACCTTATAACACAAAGTACACTGTCAATGGACAAAATGGCAGCCTACAAAATGTGAGAATTCTACCCACTCCATGCCCAATATAGGAATAACATCCAAAAGGTATAAAGAACTCAATAAATTAGATATCAAAAACTAGAATAATCCAATTAAAATGGGGAAAGAGATCAAAACAGAGAATTCTTGATAGAGGAATATGAAATGTCTGGAAAATACTTAAAGAAATGTTCAACATCCTTAGCCATCAGGAAAATGGAAATCAAAACTATTTTGAGATTCTATCTTGCACCTGTCAGAATGAGTATGATTAGCATAAGTAACACAAGTGATAGCTCATGCTGGTGATGATGTGGAGCAAGAAGGACACTCCTCCATTTCTGGTGGGAGTACAAACTTGTACAGCCACTACATAAATCAATATGGCAGTTTCTCAAAATGTTGGGAATCAATCTACCTAAAGATCCAGCTCTACTACTCTTGGGTATATACCCAAAGAGCCCTTCATCCTACCACAAGGACACTTGATCAACCATGATCATCTGATGCTCCTTTTATGATACCCAAAACTACCAACAGCCTAGATCTCCATTTACCAAAGAATGGGTAAGAAAAATGTGGCACATTTACACAATAGACAATATAGAGTCCAATTTGGCCATCTCTTGTCACCAAAGGATGTTTCTAGTACCAGAAGTGGGTTGAATTCAATTGAGTTGCTAGCCAAAGGACTCCAAGGAAATCCCCCAAACAACCCAGGCTGTTCTTAAAACAGTTAGGTTGCTCTCCATAAACTTAGCTCAGAGACCCATTGCTGAGGAACACCCTCACACAACTCATTCAACATGAAGAAATCAAGCTTGTGTCTGCATGAGTCTTCAGTCCTACATTCTAGTGTCTTTCATATGAAAGGGTACTCTTCTAGGTACCAACAGAGGAATGTAGAGACCAACCCAGATGTGAATTTTTGGCCTATCATCTTTCCTGCACATAAGATATGCATAGAACTTTGAGGACAACCAAGCAATGTCTGTCTGTTCAGAATCTGTTTAGACTTAAGGCCTATCTCATGGGATGGAACCCACAAAACACTACCTGGGTGACCAAGAACCAAAGGCTAAATATTCCAGTGACCTATGGTAAAAGTAAACACTACTAGTTTAAAAAATATGTATTAATAAAATGGCTTCTAATGATATTCTTCTATATTTATAGATCAGTGCCTTATTTAGTTATCACCAGAGAAGTTGATGTCCCCCTGCAGCAGACAGAAACAGATGCAAAGATCCACAACCAGTTGTTATGGAGAAAATGACTTTGGAACATACATATCTAAATAGGATGTTTCTATCAAACCCCTCTTCTGTAACTCAGGAAACCCACAGAAGAAGAAGTGGAAAGATTTTAAGAGCCAAATGGGACAGAAGACACTAACTAGAAAAAAGTTCTTTAACTCAATTAAGCAAGGTTCATCTTAACTCACAGAGACTGAAGGAGCAAGCACAGGACCTACATAATTTCTGTACCAGGTAATATGTATATGTATGTACCAGGTAATATGTGTATGTATGTACCAGGTAATATGTGTATGTATGTACCAGGTAATATGTGTATGTATGTACCAGGTAATATGTATACATATTTTAGCTTTTATTTTAGATTTTAAAAAACCTTAATTCTGCATATGAGAACAAGTGGGTCTCTCCTTCTTACAGCTTCTCTTGTACTCGTTTCCATCTGTTGGGTTGACTTGTCCAGCCTAGATGTGATGTGTTTACTTTATCTTATATTTTATTTTGTCACATTTGGTTCTTATTTCTTAGAAGCTTATTCTTTTTAATAAGAAACAGTAAGGAAGTGAATCCAGAATAAAGGGGAGGAGAACTTGGAGGAGTAGAGGGGAAACTCTCATCAGGGCATCTTGAATGAGAAAAGAATCAATTTTCAATTAAAGAAAAAAAATTCAACCAGAGGGCCTATGGTTAAGGAGCAGTCCTCAACCTACCTAGCATTGTGACTCTTTAATATAGTTCCTCATGTTGTGATGACTCCCAGCCATAAATTCTTCCATTACTACTTCATAACTATAATTCTGATGCTGTTATGAATCTTAATGCGAATATCTGATATGCAGGATTATTTGGATGCCAAAGAGGTTACAACTCACAAGTTGAGAACCACTGGTATAGACATTTATCTTGGGAATATGAAGTTATGAAAGAAGACACGTACAAATGAAGGCAGAGAAGGAACTAAAATGCTATATCATAAATATTCCTCAATCACCATTCCATGCCCTGTTGTCCTCTACTGTCATATGAGAAGGCCATTCACAATCTTTATGGGTTTTTCAGATATTAGTAGTTTTTGCTACTTATCAGCTATAATTGTTAATTTTAAGTGTTAAGATGACTGGACAATGAGCTCCGCAGTCATCTGGGAAAATATTGTTTTTCATGTGTTTGTTAGGGTATTTTTTTATACTTATCATTTTTAGTTTTTGAGATTAGAATGTAATCAAATTATTTCAGGGATTCAAACTCTCCTATATACCCCTTTTTTAAATTTGTGGCCCCCTTCTGCAAATTAACTCAAGGTGAATACATATGTATACATACACATCTATATATTTATTAATACATAAGTACAACTTGCTCAGTCTGTGTAATATTTATGTATATTTTCAGTGATGAACATGAGAGCATTTCTTAAGAGAGTAATATATTCATATTCCAAATAATGATATTCAACAATGCACTGTAGAAATGATGGTAGTCCTACAAACTATATCAACATATAACACTACAAATTTGTCCTAGTTTTGTAAATTCCCAGTGATGTTAGGACAATGATGAAATTGCCAATCAGTATGTATGCTTTAAGAGAAGACATCATGATTGCTAAGCAATATATGATATATTGCAGTTGAAAAGAGTCCTCTCTCCTGCACTTTTGGGTGTACATTTTTATATACATTAGGTATCTGACTAGAATAAAAGGAAGCAGAAATTTTGAGTTATTCTCTGTCATAGCTAAAACATGGTTCTTCTTGGTCTTCAGGATTCTTCATTATCAGGCCCTCCAAAGATATCACTGACTTGCCTGAAAATTTTCAAGCTAAACATCATAAGATGTTTAAGACATGTTCGTCATTCAAACCAATTCTTCTTAACCAATACATCTTTCTACCCATCTGCCTCATCATCGCATTTGCGTCTCATTTTTCTCTGAAGAGTCCTAATAGAGAAACAACTGGATGATGATTGATACACTATTGTGTTCATCCAATTAATTTTGTTGAAAAATATTATCAAATACTCATCAGTTGATTTGTATGTATATGAATTCAGAATTATGCACATAACTACAAGGAGAGTTCTAATTGAAGCATGTCTCCCTGTCAATGTAATCACCTTCAGTAGTGACAAATGGATGATGCACTTACCTATGTTTTCATTTGATGACAGTATGGCAATGGCCCAAGTTCCTTACAGGAAGCTGTTATAAAGGAAAATGGTTGAAATCAGTAAAATGTGGCTTACCACACTTTACACATACACTTTGAATGGCTACACTGATAATCTTCATTTGTTGAGCGATAAGTCTTTTACATTCCTAGTTATCTAAATGTAAAATGATTGAGTATATGAAGCAGCACTTTAGCCATTACATAAATGGAAATACCATTTTCACAGTAAAAGCAAATCAGTTCCACAAGCATACATGTGAATCATTAGCTAGTCCTAATGTGTTTTTCGTCACTAGGTGCAATGTGCCCTTAAGCATGCATCATTGGTATATTACCAAGCCTCACAAGTAGCAGCTTTTGAATCAATGAAAGAGCCCAGATTTGGAGGTAGTAGCTTGCAAATTTTTTTAGGTTTAGATGGCAATTTTTATTTGAAAATGAGTTTGTATCACTGTGTCATAGTTGCTAAAATACATATAAGGATAGATAACCTATGAGTCCATGGGCCGTATGTGGCCAGTTGACGTGAAGGATAGCTATAAATGTGGCTCAATACAAAATGACTTAAAACATTATGGGGCTTTTAATACAGTTTTTAGTTTAGTTTTTCATACCTGAAATCCCTATGATCTAAGAAGATTAACAACAGAGGTCTAGGATCCTGTAATAATTGTGGTAATGGTGGAACTTAAATAATCCATTGTGAAATCACCTCAACTGCTATGGCTTCGAGCAGAATACTTAAATGTAGGCTTCTGTTTATCCTCAATTATACCAGAAGAGTTGAAAGAAACTTAATAATCTATCATATTTCCTATCCTGCCTTTTATCTTAGAGTAAATACTAATTTATTCTCCCTTTATCTCATACTCAAGTTTGAGAAAAAAAATTTCACCCCAAAACTGACAGGTGTAACTGTATATATTTATCTGATGCAAGATCACATTTAATGTTCACTCTAAATTTCATAACATAAAGTCAATTATCAAATAAATTATTTCATATACTCATCTAAAATGTGTGGCTTTAACCTTACCAAGGGAAAAGATAGCTTCCAAGAGTTCTTCTGCATAGTGTGAATCAGATAGCACTTTATTAAGATATTCTGCCTCTCAAATAAATATTCATTTGTTGCAATGTATAAGAAGCATCTAGTTATGTTTAACAGCTTTTATTAAGAGCATTACATTGTCCCAAACCTAATGACTAACATTCATTCTAGATATCTCTGAGAAGTAAACATAAGTCCCCATTCATTAAATGTCTCACAAGTCAGAACACAAAAGTAAAATGAACTAACTGCAGCTGCTGCTCTGGGCTCTGACTTTATCTATTACGTGAAAGTTATCTTTTTATTCCTAGCACAGTCGACACACTGGAGAATGCAAATGTTCTTTGACAGCACAGCACACTCTCTGCACACTTCTGCTATGTAAATATGGAAACACTGGGAGAATGGACTTTTAGCTCCTCAAGCAGATGCTTAGAAATCCCTGGGTGTGTGCTCTTTAGCTTCATTGTTAAGACTTTCCCTAAGGCTGCACACACAAAACTCAATCTTGACTATTACGAAAACTGTCTTGGGAAGAAACATTTAAAAAATATCTCAGGAATAATCTGTAAAGATATTCAAATCATCTTTTTCATCGATGTCAGAATTATTGTTAAGCAAAAGAAAAAAGTATTAGTGGGCAAGATTTGATGATGATGATGACTATTATGGTGATTATGGTTATTATTATTATTATTATTATTATTATTATTATTTTCTGTATTGTAAAAGATCTGGTAGAACATACAGAACATATATAGACTAGGGATAAGCTCCCCAGCATGGTACATGTGGACACTTTGATAGATGGGGATAGTTTTAAAGAGATCAGAGCTACTTAGGGTCATTTCTTTTTTATTTTCTCTTTACATTATAAAGACCAAACAAAATGGCAAATGTTGACCACATAGTCAAAATGTATTATTGTGAAGAATATGGTCCTGTTAAAGTGAGTAATTTCATTTAGAAAATACAACATAAAACAGTGAAGGGGACATCATTATTGTGACTTGATAAATTTATATTTAGATGTGTTTTAATACAAAAAATCAATAACATCTCTTAAACCTTCATACATATAAGGAAAAAGTACAACAATTGCTGATATCCACAAGGATTTAATTAGAACAGTTTTTGAGTGAATTTTCTATGAATATGAACTACTGAATCATCATATCAATATAACCATCTAAAATATAAATACAGATAACTATACCAGTGTCAAGTAAATAGTTTTGATTTATCTAAAAATTATATATTATGGCTGGGAAGAACTTAAAGAAATTTTCACCATTCTTAGTTTTCACAGATATAAAAATAAAAATTATTTTGAAATTTCATTTTATACCAGTCAGAATGGTGAAGAGCTACAAAACAAATGACAAGGCAAGCTAGTAAGGAAGTAAAGGGAATATTCATCCATTGCTGTTGGGAAATCAATCTTGTACAACTAGTATGAAAATCAAATGGCAGTGCCTTGAGAAGCTGGGAAGAGATATGCCTAAAGATCTATATATACCACTCTTAACATTTACACAAAGGATACTTCATTCTACCACAGAGACACTTGCTCAAGCACAGTTATTGCTGCTCTATTTACAATCGTTAGGAATTGGAAACCTCCTACATATCTATTAACAGAAGAATGCATAAAGAAAATTTGTTACATTTGCATAATGAGTTATTGCTCAACCATTAAAAAATGAAATTCTGAAATATACAGGTAAATAGATTTATCTGGGGGGAAAAAATAAAACACCTCATCCTGAGTAAGGTAACTCAGAACTCACAACACAAATATTGCAGTAGTGGAGAAAAGCTTGTGGGAGTAACAACCAATATCTGACTGGAATTAAAACCTACTCATGAGATGGCAGTAATCCCTAACACTGCTGAGTCTAGATAGGCCAGACACCTTGGTGCAATTCAAATAATAATGTTAAGCCAAAGGAACAGCAATCACATAGCTCTTAAGAGCATTCTTCTACACTCATAGATCAGTACGTTGCTCAGCTATAATCAAAGAACCTCCCTGCTGCAGTAGATGGAAGCAAAACTGAAGACCTACAATAGAAAAACATGTAGAGAGTGAGAACTTTGAAACTTTCAGTCCACATATAAAATCCCTCCCCATGGAACTCAGCAGAAGAAGAGGCAGAAAGATTGCAAGTGGCAGGGGTGATGGAGGCTACCAAGGAAAGAAGGCCTCCCTTACACAGTAGGACTGAGCACATATGAACTCACAGAGACTACGGGAGCAGGTCCAGGACCTCCACTGGTCCACACCAGTTGGGATATCTTATATAAACCACCACAAATGTCTGATAAAAAGAGACTCTGGAGCCACAATTTGATATTGACTTGGAAGCTTTATCTTAACTGCTTGGCTCACATAGTGCTATAAAGTGCTATGCATGTTACCAGAGAAGAAAAGTCACTACCGGTCTTGTTCAGGTGTCGCCTTTCTGGGAAGAAATATCTCTGGTACAATAGTTGTACAAATTCCATGAGAGTAGCTATGCACTTACTGATTATATATAAGGCCTGCTTGAAAAGATGGAACCTGTGCGTAGCACCATTATTGGCTAAAGAACCTGTGGCTTTAAAGATCAGAGACCCTAGTGGAGAATCTACATTTTGTAGCCAATTAATGTCACAAATTACTAAACTAACTGAATTCTTATTATACCCATAGACCTTTGCATCTCTCAAAACATAGTAGAGAATCTTCCTTATGCAGAAGATGATGATTACATAGAGACCTACTCTCTATAACTCCTCATAATACAGAGAAAGGTGACTGTGGAGTCTCAGCTCTTAATGGGACATGGATACCATATCCCTTCCTACCAAGGATCATAATTCATTTTAGAAGAGAGTCAGGGCTGGGCATGGTGGCGCACGCCTTTAATCCTAGCACTTGGGAGGCAGAGGCAGGCATATTTCTGAGTTCGAGGCCAGTCTGGTCTACAAAGTGAGTTCCAGGACATCCAGGGCTATACAGAGAAACCCTGTCTCGAAAAAGCAAGCAAGCAAGCAAGCAAACAAAGAAACAAACGAGTCAGGAAAGATTGAAAGAGGCCTGGCAGTGCATGATTATAAGGAAACCATATTTTTTGGACAAAATATTTTGTTTGCTCTTATGAACTTAACAGTAGTTTGTAACATCATTCACAAGATTTGGCTCAAGCCATTAGAAAAATCACATTATGGAGGGGCAATATGAAAATGAAAGTCCAATAATGTCTAATAGTTAATAGCTTCTGGTGGTGGAAAGGTTAGCTTCTTTAGGATATCCCATGGTCTGGTCAGTCTAAGATGCTTCAGTGGATGGCCACACACCTAAAAATGTACAATGAGCACTATTGGGACTGTGAGTGTTTTATAGAAATGAAGACACAAAGTTGGCTGGGTTTGGAGTAATGTATGAATGGAAGAAGCAAATGTATGAGATAAGAATATGGTATATAATATTTTCACAGAATTACTCAATTCATAGAATTATTAAATTCATGGAATTACTAAAATATAAAACAAAAATAAGAACAGTTAATACAAAAATGTAAACATTGGGATGGACACCATGTGCTACAGGGCTTCAGAAACCATTTAACAAGGTAACTGGCTTAACAAAGTCCCAGAGACAGCATTCTCTACTGAAATTAAACACTTGTCCAGTTTAATTTCAAACTTGACCTTTTTACATTCAGTATAAGCAGTACCTTTAGTGTTGATACATGGTAAAAATCCCAAAGCTACCAGTCAAATGCTAGTCCAGATTGCCCCTTGCCTTCATAGACAGCATGTGATGCCATTATATATTAAGTCTCCTGTCATCTTCAGTGAGGCACGGAATTGTATCTGTAGTCACTGAAGTGTGCAGTATTACTTAAATTAAATCTTCATTTCTTGTAAATGAGCTATAGAAAAAAACATGAGCTGAACTAGAAACACGGGCATTCGTGTCGATTTTATTTTAAAAATAAAAACCATCTTGCAATGTATAAAATATAACAAAGTCTTGACAGCCATCAAATTCAACTGTGAATATTTTATTATGTTTCCTATATTTCTGATAACCTCATCCTACTTAGAGTTCTCCACATATGCATATTCATCATGAACCTATTTTCTGAGATTTCTATGTAATAATAATATATTTTATGACTTCATGAATAATAACTTGAACCAAATTATACTTTTATGTAGCTATTTCAAAGTTGTACATTTTTTGTTTTTCTCTGCTACATTTAATTTTATTGTATTTAACTAAAATCTAAAATACAAAGCACCAAGTGTTTTCACCATAATAGGCATGTTCAGGTTCAGAAATATGTATTGATATGAGAATGGTATATCCTGCCTGCAAATTTGCATTTCTAGTTATTCTGTGAAAAATGTCTCATAGTTACTTTTCATTTACAGTACTTTCATCAATATATCTTTATTTCCAGTTACAGTACTAATGTTTTGTATTTTATAAAACACTCATTGAGTTAAGGCTATTGATTATTCTATTCTACATATTCCTGAAGTACTTTGGTTAACAACATATCTTCTTACTTCTTGTATTAATAATTCCCTCAAATCAAAGAAAGGACCTTTGCATTACTAAGTTAACAATTATAAGTCATTTTCTTATTTTCACACCAGGAAGCTTATTGTTCTGTTGCTTTAATGGGTGTTAAAATAAGCTTTTGGCTAGTTGGGCAACAGGCAGGCTGTGCTGATCTTAGAGTGGTGACACATCAAACCTTGACCACAACAACAGACTGACTTTGTTCCTGCTATAGCTCTTACTGTATACTAAAAACTATTCTTTAAATTCCCAGCTTGAAACACAAGCTACCATGCTCAATACTCTAATCTAGGTATTGGCAAAACACACACACACACACACATTTGTGAAAGTAACTTAAAAATAGAATTGTATTACCTTATATATTTATAAATATTTTCCTTAAAATATGAACTTCTGAACATGTTTTAAAAAATCTTTAATAAATAAATCTTTAAATGAGTAGCACGATTACTAATTAGTTCAAATCCAAAAAGTAATTAGAAATACAGAAGAACAGAAGGGAAAGAAGAAATATACAACTATACAGTATTCACTGGAATGAAAAGGTTAGAAATGTACAACACTTATGACACCAAGCAACATGAAACTCAGGAGAGTCACTCAGTCATTTTCTCAGTACAGCATACTGGGCCAGGCTTCCAACAGCCTGTGTTCTAAGTCAGCCATTGCCTCTGATTACAGATAATATCAACAAAACACCTCTGCTTCTAACATCCCCAACATGTGTCAACCTATATGCGCACTCTTTCCAACATACTTTATTACATATATTCCATTGGCAAAAACAAACAAACAAACAAAAAAACAACAACAACAACAAAAAAAAACAAACTAGGAACTATGTCCTTGCATGACACGTAATCCTGTCTGTCTTCTGTGGAGAGAGCTGAAGAAATAATCGATATATGAAGTAGGATCTTGCAGAGGCTAACACCAAAACTGGGCTACAGAGCAAGCTTACACAAGGGATAATTAGAGCCACAGAACCAGGTTGACTTTTTAAATAAATGAAGGAAATAAGAGTCAAATTAAGGAATACAAGAGAAATACTAATATAAAATACTATGATAAGAACAGAAAACAAACAGAAATAATGCTCTCAGGGAAAGAACATTGCATCTCAAAAAGGTCAAAAGCTAGGATGTATGTGAAGGTTAGTGTCCAGAAGAAGGGAGTACATCTACTAGGTTAGTTCTGGACAAAAATACCCTAGCCATGAGATAATATTTATATATTATAACTTTAGAAGTTGGGTCACACATTGAAACTTCTATGACTAAATAAACTATTAACAATCCCCACTCTAGTGACTAGTCAGAGATTATTCCTCAAATGGTCACTTATGTTGCTCTTTGGTCATTTCAGGTAAACTGTCTTTTATTCAATATATATTTTTGTAGTAGTGTACTAAAAAGTGTACATGATGCAATACACAAACAAAACAGGCATTATTCTACTGTCTTGTATACCCATTCACACTCTCATAAGTAAAACAAAAGTTTTGGTGTAAGGTGCTTACTGACATGCAAAATGAATCCTAATCGTATTGCTCTAGTAACAAAGACTAACACAATGATAGGAGTAAAGAATTTATATGGTACATTTTTGGATTTTACAAAAATAGATGAGTCTAGTAATTGACATTCATATAAAGCATCCTAATATGTGCATAAGATATGACCTATTTAATAACAATTTAGTTAAGAGATATGATGCACATCATAACAAAAGACTTCAAGTACAGATAATATAGCATCCTAACATTAATAGTATTCTTTATTTGTAAACTAATGATGAACTGTTTTTAATGAGGGGACCAATAGTAAATGATATGCCAAATATTATCACAAACCTCATTCATCAAGGATGGGAGTTTGCATCGATCATTTTTGTTGTTGTTATGACAAAAACAATTTAAGAAAGGATATTTACTTAGTTGCATCTTAGGAGCTACACAGATCATTACTCTGGGAAGGCATTAGTATGGAAGAATGAGGTGTCTATAATCAAAATCTCATCTCTTTCTCTTTTCTCTTTATTACAACTTCAATCGTTGCCCAAGAAATTTCCCTGATCCTACACATGGTGGTTTCCTCCTCATTAAATGTCTCTGGAAATATGAGCACCAAAATGATCAGAGTGTCTTCTAGGTGACTCTAAATCTCATCAAGTTATCCATGAGGATTAATAACCACAGGGTTGAGCCAGATAAAACAACTTTTGTATTAGAATATTTGTTCAGTTATTTGTGTAGAGACACTGCATTTTTTGCAAATCCCAATTTTTTAAGTTTGGTGAAAACATACAATGTTAAAAGAGCAGACTCACAAAATCAGCAGGTAAAATTGTGTTTACATGGGAGCATGTATCTCCTTTGACAGACCTCCCATAAAAATCTATTAGCAGTTCCACAACTACCAATTTTATAGAATAAAAATAGACCCATTCAGTTTGTTAGGTTTGGAGGAGAAAGTTTAAAAAAAATGAGAAAATGAGACAATTGGTAAAATATATGAATGTATAAACACAATGCCCCAAAAGATGAAAATTATAAATCCTACAATCTACTCATCTATACATACATATATTCACCATTTATCTAGCATCAGTCTATTCATTACCTAACTATATATCCTTATAACTATCCTCTTTGCATCTGTACTTAATTATTCAGAGAATCTGCATTACTATTCTTCATGAGGGTTTCTGTGAAGACATCATCAGTTTATTTGATTCAGAGCATCAAGGTGTGGTATCACCTAACTTAGATTAGATTCTCATCTCTTTGTTGGTCAACTTTTTATAAGTCATAATTTTAATGGTTATTTATTTCACATATTAGCTTGTTCCATTAGTATAGTTCTACATGATATGGAACTTTTACTTGCTTTACTTGCTTTTACTTGTTAGGTTCTTGAAAGTTAATATGTAAATAATTTATATTATAAATTATTTAACTTTTGTGAGCAGATTTAAGAAACTCTGTCCTTAATTTCTTTCTTTATTCCTTCCTTGACCAAGTTATCATTGAGAAGAGTGTTGTTCAGTTTCCACGTGAATGTTGGCTTTCTATTATTTATTTTGTTATTGAAGAGGAGTCTTAGTCCATGGTGATCTGATAGGATGCATGGGACAATTTCCATATTTTTGTATATGTTGAGGCTTGTTTTGTGACCAATTATGTGGTCGATTTTGGAGAAGGTACCATGGGGTGCTGAGAAGAAGGTATATCCTTTCGTTTTAGGATAAAATGTTCTGTAGATATCTGTTAAGTCCATTTGTTTCATAACTTCTGTTAGTTTCACTGTGTCCCTGTTTAGTTTCTGTTTCCATGATCTGTCCATTGGTGAAAGTGGTGTGTTGAAGTCTCCCACTATTATTGTGTGAGGTGCAATGTGTGTTTGAGCTTTACTAAAGTGTCTTTAATGAATGTGGCTGCCCTTGTATTTGGAGCATAGATATTCAGAATTGAGAGTTCCTCTTGGAGGATTTTACCTTTGATGAGTATGAAGTGCCCCTCCTTGTCTTTTTTGATTATTTTGGGTTGGAAGTCGATTTTGTTAGGTATTAGAATGGCTACTCCAGCTTGTTTCTTCATACCATTTGCTTGGAAAATTGTTTTCCAGCTTTTTATTCTGAGGTAGTGTCTATCTTTTTCTCTGAGATGAGTTTCCTGTAAGCAGCAAAATGTTGGGTCTTGTTTGTGTAGCCAGTTTGTAAGTCTATGTCTTTTTATTGGGGAGTTGAGTCCATTGATATTAAGAGATATTAAGGAAAAGTAATTGTTGCTTCCTATTATTTTTGTTGTTAAAGTTGGCATTCTGTTCTTGTGGCTGTCTTCTTTTAGGTTTGTTGAGGGATTATCTTCTTGTTTTTTCTAGGGCATGGTTCCCGTCCTTGTATTGGTTTTTTTTTTTTCTGTTATTATCCTTTGAAGGGCTGGATTCATGGAGAGATAATGGGTGAATTTGGTTTTGTCGTGGAATACTTTGGTTTCTCCATCTATGGTAATTGAGAGTTTGGCTGGGTATAGCCTGGGCTGGAATTTGTGTTCTCTTAGTGTCTGTATAATATCTGTCCATGCTCTTCTGGCTTTCATAGTCTCTGGTGAAAAATCTGGTGTAATTCTGATAGGCTTGCCTTTATATGTTACTTGACATTTTTCCCTTACTGCTTTTAGTATTCTATCTTTTTTAGTGCATTTGTTGTTCTGATTATTATGTGTCGGGAGGAATTTCTTTTCTGGTCCAGTCTATTTGGAGTTCTGTAGGCTTCATGGGCATCTCTTTCTTTAGATTTGGGAAGTTTTCTTCAATAATCTTGTTGAAGATGTTTGCTGGTCCTTTGAGTTGAAAATCTTCATTCTCATCCACTCCTATTATCCGTAGGTTTGGTCTTCTCATTGTGTCCTGGATTTCCTGGATGTTTTGAGTTAGGATCTTTTGCCATTTTCCATTTTCTTTGATTGTTGTGCTGATGTTCTCTATGGAATCTTCTGCACCTGAGATTTTCTCTTCCATCTCTTGTATTCTGTTGCTGATGCTTGCATCTATGGTTCCAGATTTCTTTCCTAGGGTTTCTATCTCCAGTGTTGCCTCACTTTGGGTTTTCTTTATTGTGTCTACTTCCCTTTTTAGGTCTTGAATGGTTTTATTCAATTCCATCACCTGTTTGGTTGTGTTTTCCTGCAATTCTCTAAGGGATTTTTGTGTTTCCTCTTTAATGTCTTCTACCTGTTTGGTTATGTTTTCCTGCAATTCTTTAAGGGATTTTTGTGTTTCTGAAAATCAGTCTGGTGGTTCCTCAGAAAATTGGACATAGTACTACCGGAGGATCCAGCAATACTTCTCCTGGGCATATATCCAGAAGATGTCCCAAGCAGTAAGAAGGACACATGCTCCACTATGTTTATAGCAGCCTTATTTATAATAGACAGAAGCTGGAAAGAACCCAGATGTCCCTCAACAGAAGAATGGATACAGAAAATGTGGTACATTTACACAATGGAATACTACTCAGCTATTAAAAAATGAATTTATGAAATTCCTAGGCAAATGGGTGGACCTGGAGGGTATCATCCTGAGTGAGGTAACCCAAACACAAAGGAATTCGCACACTATATACTCACTGATAAGTGGATATTAGCCCAGAAACTTAGGATACCCAAGATATAAGATACAATTTGCTAAACGCATGAAATTCAAGAAGAACGAAGACCAAAGTGTGGACACTTTGCCCCTTCTTAGAAATGGGAACAAAACACCCATTGAAGGAGTTACAGAGACAAAATTTGGAGCTGTGACGAAAGGATGGACCATCTAGTGATTGCCATATACAGGGATCCATCCCATAATCAGCTCCCAAACGCTGACACCATTGCATACACTAGCAAGATTTTACTGAAAGGACCAAGATATAGCTGTCTCTTGTGAGACTATGCCGGGGCCTAGCAAACACAGAAGTGGATGCTCACAGTCACCTATTGGATGGGTCACACGGCCCCCAATGAAGGAGCTAGAGAAATTACCCAAGGAGCTAAAGGGAACTGCAGCCCTATTGGTGGAACAACATTATGAACTAACCAATACCCTGGAGCTCTTGACTCTAGCTGCATATATATCAAAAGATGGCCTAGTCGGCCATCACTGCAAAGAGAGGCTCATTGGACTTGCAAACTTTATATTCCCCAGTACAGGGGAACCCCAGGGCCAAAAAGGGGGAGTGGGTGGTTAGGGGATTGGGGAGGTTGGGTTTGGCAGACTTTTGGGATAGCATTGAAAATGTAAACAATGAAAATACCTAATTAAAAAAAAAAAGAAATCACATATCATAACATATATACATAGCAATAGAAGTTCATTATATAAAATATATATATATAACACCTGTTATATATAACAGAAATCACATATCATAATGAACTTTTCTGTATATTTTTAAAAGTTTCTTATATATCATATATAATATATGTTATATACATTACATATATGCATAACATAGATAACATGTTACACATATAACAGAAAATATATATCATAACAAACATATTAATCAATATATATTTATATATACATATCATAATAAATTTATATATATCAACAATAAAAAATGAAAGAAACTCTGTCAATGTTGTAAATCATATCAAGATACTATAAAATAATATTGACCTCCCTCTAGGACCCTTCCTTCTCTCAATCAAAGAAATTATTTTCTTAAAAATCTAAAAAGAAAGTGTCAGCATTCAAAGGTTACAGGTCACCCGAAGACATTTCATTCACTCATGTTCAGTTGATCTTACAATTTAGTCTGTACTTAAGAGAAAATTATTTTCAAATGAAAATGATAAATATGTGTGCTAGTTTTACTTCTGTTGCTATGAGAAAATATCCTGACCAAAACCAATTTGGAAGCAAAAAGATTTTTTTCACTTACAAGCCTATACTACATTCCCACATTTCAGAACCGCCAAGACCAGAATTCAGACCACAATTCAAACATATAGTCCCATCATAGACACAATCAAGAGGAAAAGAACAAAATGTTGCCTGCTTATGCTGTTAATTCTTATACAGCTCAGAGCTCAAGCCATGGGATTGTGGCTGCCCATATTCAACATCTGTCCTCCTACACCAATCAACAATCTAACCACTTTCCACAGGCATGCCTACAGTCCTACCAGATCTAAGTAGGCTAACATGCCAGGCGATTCTTGGTTGTGGCAACCTGACAGTTAAAGCTAATCATCACACTATGCCTGTCAAAAATCTGCTTTTCTGAGGCTTTCAATTGGGAACACCAAAGCAAACAGGAAAAGAAAAAGTAACAGCCAACATTTCAACATACAGGTTCAAAATAATAGTGTTTCTATACTATTATAATTAAAAGTTCAAAGTAATAGTGTCGCTATACTATAATAATTAAAGGTCTTAAATGGAAAATATGAATGTGGTGATATTGCAATAAATTAACATCATATTCAATGACCTAAATATGTCCTTTGGTTAAAAAAGGTTGTCACTTTGAATCTATCTATCTAATTCTCTGCATGCCTGCCTGCCTGCCTGCCTTCCCTGCCTGTCTGTCTACCTGTCTATCCTTCCATACTTTTTACTATATCTTTACCATTTTAGATATTTCATTAAGTAAACTGTCAGTGTTTTGATTTTCATTCTATGGAGTTTTACCATACCTGATTTGAGGATTTCTTTCCTCTCAGAGCTAACTCTAAGCTGCACTCATGGTCTTTGCATCCTTATGAATGTCAATTCTATTGGACACATTTTTTTCCTAAAGTAGTATACAGGAGGCTGGCAAAGAACACAGGAATTAAAACAATCTAACTACTGCTACCTGGATTCTTAAATTTTCCAACACATGATGCTCACAGTTGAGTACCTGAAACCAGATTGTTGGACAAAAATCTTGAAAGAACCATCAATCAATTGTATGAAGATGTGTGAAAAATGAGCAACTGTTTCTATCATGGTTCCTTTCCCTCCATAGCCTCCATTTAAATAAGACTAGGAATGTTATTTAATGCATAGAATGCTATCAGAATTAAGTGAGATTATTTGATTTCTTTTGTACTGTCATCAAATTTTCTACAATTAACACTTTTCAGAAAATGGAAAGTTTGTATTTGCCACAGAAAAAAAATCTTTGAACAGTGGAGACATCATATCCAATTCTTTGTGTCATCTGAAAAATATATGAACTCATTTTCAGACATCACACAGAAAACATAAATCAAAAGATTTTGAGGTAAAATCAGCAAGCAGCCTTTTTTTATAAGACAGTGAAGACAGAGGAACAAAAACTGGCTTTTCAGCCCATCCAGATGGCATTCAAAGTACAAATGCTTTAAAAGTATAAATATATAATTGATTTAATGTTAGAACATAGTTAGAATGAGCAGGAAAATATGATGATAGAATGTTAAGAAATTCCCTGAAGGCTGAGTGAGGAAATATACACACATAGATCATGGATTTAATTTATATTTGAATATAAATGCAGTTAGAACTACTATCCACTGGCTAGTATTTGCAAACTATTGTTCACTAAGATTCAAGAAATATAATTTACTTTTGGAATAAATGTAATGTATGTGATGTAATAAATATAAATGTAATGTATGCAATATAATAATATATAATATAAGTGCAATACATGAATGTAAATGAGTTTTTCTCATTAGAACAATGCACCAGAGAAGATAAATCTCAGATTTAGTCAGGCTGAAGCTGGACGTGTCAGAGCCAAGCAACGTTAGACAGATCAGTTCTTTTCAGCAGTCTTGTGAACTTCATTTTTGATTAAAGGAAAGGCTACTTTTTTCAAATAATCCATACATCACCTGAAGTATCTAAGAAAGGAAAGTGGTCAGATATCCATTTATCTGTAATCAGCATCAAAGTTTGTAAAATAATGGCTTTCATGTGATTTCTCAGCTCTCTATATATATAGCATTTAGCCATAATTGAATCTTTTTATTAGCAAACAGTTTTGGTTTTGTATTAATTTGTTTATGTATTCACTTTACATATAGTTCACAGCAACCACCTCCTCTCAGGGCCACTCTAACAAGTTCTTTCCCCACCTCCCCCTCCACTCTCCTCAGAGAAATCAAAGGCCCCCTTGGGTACTCAACTGCCCTGGGATGTTACGTTGAAGCAGGACTAAACACATCTCTGCCACTCACAGTTTTAAATATGGTTATGGTAACATATTGTTATGTTTAACCCTGCTCCTCCCTAAAAGTCACACATCACTGTTATTTTAATATTTTAATGGTAAAAGGAGACCTCTGGAGATTTTAAAATTCCACCTAGTTTCACCCAAATCATCTGAACCAAGCCATTATAATCATGCTTGTTACATTAATTATTGTTCATTTCTCACCCTTGATCTGTGTTCCTCTTATGATTTAACACTAATTCATATATTCTATTCATATATTCTTGTGATTTATTAATTATATTTCTTCACTTTTGTTATAAAAAATCAAAATCATGATTTCTAATGCAAAGAATGGGATTTCACTGAATAGGAACTAGTTCTAAAATTTATAGTTTTCACACATGAAGATAATGTAACACTGCAATGGGCAGCTTGTATGTCTCTGATCATTCTGGATGGGACTTAATCTAAACTTAAGCTTTATGCCATGCCTTTTGCTAATCACTTATTAGCGAATCTATAAACATATATTAAAATAATTTATAAAGGATCTGGAAAAATACATTTGAAACATGATATAACTCTTACATTTACATAAAGGAATTTATGGCCCTGGACAATTATATGATGGTATGAAATTCTCCTTTAAGGCATATCCAACTTGTTCATTTTCTTTGTACATGTTTTTTGAGTTTTTTACTACTAGACATAAGGAATTGAAAAAAAAGGACAACCATGCTTTATTACACAGACACAATTCAATAGAAGGAGGCAAACCGTGTGCAATAGAAATACTATAGCTCATTGGAAAATCATTATGTGTAACAGAAGATAAAGAAGAAGGAAGAGGTGTACAACCTTGGTATATATAAGAAGGTTGAGGAAAGCCTCACAGGGCGGGTGGCTGAGAACAACCTTGAAGAAGATGAATGACTGGTTCCTACAAATAACAACAGGAAATAGATTTCTTGGTGAGTTATTATAAATAGGGACTTATCCATCCAAATAAAATTTCAGAGTTAAAAATTAACATCACATATTCAAAACACAGTGAATTCATATAAACCAATAGTAAGGACAAAGGATGTGACAGAAAAGGAAGTAAGGAGCTTTCTAGAATGAACCACACTTGTACAAGAGCATTAAAATATGAGTATTGAACTCATCATTTCAAGTAATATCTAAAAATTATTAAATCATACACTATCTTACTCAGTCATACGTTGGAATAGTTTCCTAAGGATATTTAGACTAATTTCTCCTATGTTATTGTCTTAGTCAGGGTTTCTATTCCTGCACAAACATCATGACCAAGAAGCAAGTTGGGGAGGAAAGGGTTTATTCAGCTTACACTTCCATGCTGCTGTTCATCACCAAAGGAAGTCAGGACTGGAACTCAGGCAGGTCAGGAAGCAGGAGCTGATGCAGAGGCCATGGAGGGATGTTCCTTACTAGCTTGCCTCCTCTGGCTTGCTCAGCCTGCTCTCTTATAGAATCCAAGACAGCCAGCCCAGAGATGGTCCCACCCACAAGGGGCCCTTCCCCCTTGATCACTAATTGAGAAAATGCCTTACAGTTGTATCTCATGGAGGCATTTCCTCAACTGAAGCTCCTTTCTCTGTGGTAACTCCAGCTGTGTCAAGTTGACACAAAACTAGCCAGTACAGTTATAAACAATAACCTTTTAATTCATGCTTAGGTGAACATTCAAAAATTATAAAAAATAAAAAGCAGGAAATATAAAACCACTGTTCTCAGAACCTGATATCTCATAGGACTACTTACTGTTTGCCACATAAAGACAAAAGGAGACTGGATACTCGACTTAGCAGTTAAAAGCACTTGCTCTTGCAAAATACCTGGGCTTGGTTTCCATCATCAACACAACTGCTAACCAATATCCAGTTCCTGAGATCCATCACCCACTTCTGGTCTCTGAGGGCACTAATTGCACATGGTGCTTATACATCCAGGCAAGTAAAACAACTACTTATATACAATAAATATAAATAAACCAAAACTATTGAAGAATTAGGTTAATTAATAAACTTGATGAAAGTTAAGATAGTCAGAAAAACTATTTACTAGTAATTACAACATGAACAGTGATTAACTTTTCTGATGAGCAGCTGTGTAACCTAGTAAGTCCTCTCTGCAATTGGATAATGAATATAACAGTTCACAGAACACTAATAAGTTCTTCAAATGTGTGCTACTTTTGATATAAGAAAATACTTCTTAAGCTGCCTTAAAGTATGGTGATGCCAAAGGTATACAAGTAAGCTGAAATCTGGCTTGAGGAAATGAGAAATATTTCTAAGAAGACAAAATATAGAAAGAAAAATTTATATCTTAAAATATGTCATTGTTCTATATCCTATGGCAAGTAAAATTAAATTTTAAAATGAAAATAAAACAGGGATAATTTCAGACAAACAAAAGATCATAGAATCCATTGCCACAGAGATTTACATCATATTTGTATATTATAAATGCAAATATTTTGTCACTCAGACTCTAAGCAATTTTTCCACATTCTCTAAGTATGTTTTGCTGATGGTTTAGACTACCTTCTAAATCAAAGGAAAAGTTAGCTGATAAAAAGAAAAAAAATAATTTTACTAGTAGTGATTATAAACGACAAAAAACAAACAGAATATAAGTATTTGAGAAAAATGTATGTGGATATTGAAAAATAGCTTTCTTCCATGGGTATTTTGTTCCCTTTTCTAAGGAGGAATGAAGTATCCATAGGTTGGTCTTTCTTCTTGATTTTCTTGTGTTTTGCAAATTGGATCTTGGGCATTCTAAGTTTCTGGCCTAATGTCCATTTATCAGTGAGTATATATCTAGTGATTTGTGTGTGTGTGTGTGTGTGTGTGTGTGTGTGTGTGTGTGTGTGTGTGTGTGTGTGATTGGGTTACCTCACTCAGGATAATATCCTCCAGATACATCCATTTTCCCAAGAATTTCATAAATACATTGTTTTTAATAGCTGAGTAGTACTCCATTGTGTAAATATACCACATTTTCTGTATCCATTCCTTTGCTGAGGGACATCTGGGTTCTCTCCAGCTTCTGACTATTATAAATAAGGCTTCTATGAACATAGTGAAGCGTGTGTCCTTATTACCAGTTAGAACATCTGGGTACATGCCTAGGAGAGGTATTGCTGGATCTTCCGATATTACTATTTCCAATTTTCTGAGGAACCACCAGACTGACTTCCAGAGTGGTTGTACAAGCTTACAATCCTACCAACAATGGAGGAGTGTTCCTCTTTCTCCACATCCTCACCAGCATCTGCTGTCACCTGAAATTTTTATTTTAGCCATTCTGACTGGTGTGAGGTAGAATCTCAGGGTTGTTTTGATTTGCATTTCCCTGATGATTAAGGATGTTGAACATTTTTTTCAGGACGGACCATCCAGAGACTACCCTACCCTGGGATCCATCGCATAATCAGCCACCATACCCAGACACTATTTGAAAGGACCCTGATATAGCTGTCTCTTGTGAGGCTATGCAAGTGCCTGGCAAATACAGAAGTGGATTCTCACAGTCAGCTATTGGATCAAACACAGGGTCCCCAATGGAGGAGCTAGAGAAAGTACCCAGGGAGCTGAAGGGGTCTGCAATCCTATAGGTTGAACAACAATATGAACTAACCAGTACCATCAGAGCTCGTGTTGATAGCTGCATATGTAGCAGAAGATGGCCTAGTCGGCCATCATTGGGAAGAGAGGCCCCTTGGTCTTGCAAACTTTATATGCCCCAGTACAGGAGACCTTCAGGGCCAAGAAGTGGGAGTGGGTGGGTAGGGGAGTAGGGTGGGGGAGGGTATAGGGAGCTTTCGGGATAGCATTTGAAATGTAAATAAAGAAAATATCTAATAAAAAAAAAAAAGAAAAGAAACGAAAAGAAAAGAAACGAAACGAAAAGAAAAGAAAAGGAATGAGAAGAAAAGAAAAATAGCTTTCGACTATGATGTCTCTCCTCAACTTATAAATACAGCTAAAAAATTAGCAGGTTAAAGTAAAAAATTTAAATACTAAGGTAGTCACATTCTAATTTAGGAGAGAATTTGTTTAATGAGGCGTGTTGTTATTCCTATGATGTTATTATAAAATTTAAGAAGAATAGAAAATTAGGACATGCCTGGCGTGGTGGCGCATGCCTTTGATCCCAGGACTTGGGAGGCAGAGGCAGGCAGATTTCTGAGTTCGAGGCCAACACAGTCTACAAAGTGATTTCCAGGACAGCCAAAGTTATACAGAGAAATCCTGTCTCAAAAACAACAACAACAACAACAAAAACAAACAAACAAAAAAACAAAAACAAAAAAAAAGAAAATTAGGACATTAATATAAATTATTATATATCAAATAAACAAAGCCAATATGTAAAAAAATAAATCAATGAACATCAAAGTAGTTGATTTACACATAAGTGCATCAATAATCATATGAAGTATAAATGGCATAAAAACAAATTGGTAATAAAATTTAGTCATAAAATTTTTAACCATCCAATAACTTTAAACATACATTTAGAAATATAATAAGTAGGAACAACTCAAATAGAGCCTAAATTAGAATATAAATAATGGGTACTACATATAATACAGAAACAACAGCAACAACAAAAAGGAATCATGAGGAGTTTTAAATAACTATTTATTCTAGCTTGCCTATATAAAACAAACAAAACCCCGGTAATTTATTTACAAGCTGTAAACCTAGATTAGCCAGTCGTGTTATATGCTATTCTCATCTTTATCCCAATCATTTGTCTCTTGTTATTTGCTGTTTAAGCCTCAACTGGACTCTTTGTGCTCTGTCATCCTGTTGTCATGGTGGACTTCTGGCCTCATGCTCATGATCCATCCAGCCCAATGGCAGGGCAGCCTCCTCCTCCTCCTCTCTCCATCTTCTCTTTCTTTCTCCCCTGTGGTCTCTTAAGACCCTTCTCTGAATCTCAGGTCCTCTCTCCACTGCACAATCACAAGCTCAATCCATTTAAGCAATAGTTTAAGTCAAGGAGCATGGTTTACACAACAGAGGTAGATGTACATGCTGATACCCTCTTCTAGAGGGCAACCAGATCTCAGGGTTCAGATTTTAGCATTTCTATACATTGCTACAGACTAACCCCCAAAAATAAGAATGGAAAATACAATTAAAAAATAACAAAGCATATAGGTAAAGAGAATACTGTGTCTAAAATGTATCTGTATATATCTACTGCAAGTCTGACTTCATTTTATTTTACACAGAGGATAAATAATGAAAGGCAATCTATCTATTAGCATTTGTAGATCAATCTTCTTTGTAGCATGTTAAAATTACAATTTGTCATTTATTTTAAAACTAACAAGAAACTTCCCAAGAAAGATGAATAGCATATGACTCTATCCACCACCACCTCCCACCCCACCCCACCCCCCACCCCGCTCTGTGCCAAACTTTTTTAGATGTGATAAATAACATTTTTAAGATTCAGGGTTTTATAGTAAAGTTCTGTAGTTTGGCCTGGGGACATTTTGATAGATAGCTCAGATCATATGCTGGAAGCGAACAATGCATCTATTCAATCTTGATGGATTCGCAGTTGCCTTTTATTTATTTATTTTTCTCCTTTTAGCATGTCAATGTAGCATGCCAGTGTAGAAGAGAAAAAAAAATGTTGCATCCAGTTCTGCAGTAAATGGCAGCTAATGCTTCCTCGTGTCTTAGCTCTTATTTACTTAACCAAAACATCTTGAGGTGATCAATTTCACATTCTACTTCCTTAATTGGCTCAGTTGGTGAGGTTGCAGTAGAAGACTGAAGGGAATCTGAAAGAAGTGAAAAGGAATTTAATGTATCAGAAATGCTAAAGAAGGCCACTGTAGCCCAAGTACCTAAGAATCACAGAACTTTTAGAAGTGAAAAATGTGTATGAATCTTCTCTGGTATTTTATTCTTATGTTTGAACGTTCATATGCAAGCAGAAAATCATACTGCTGATTGATCCTCAAAAAAACAGATCAGTGGATCTTTCAGGAGCCGACTAAGCCTTCCAGTGTTGTATACATTCATTAAAGACAGGAAGTAGCCAAGCCCCTTCTCCTTATTATTTTTGTTATTGTTGTTGTTTGTTGTTGCTGATTGTTTGTCTCCTTTCCATGGAAGGCCACTATGAAAGGAAAGTACAGCCTTCGTGGCAACATATTGGAATTAGAGAGTGAGCCCTTAACAAATATTCGCCTGCCTGGCCTTTGGTCCTGAATCTCCCCTCTTCCACAGCTGTGAGAAATTGCTACTGTTTCTAATTTCTATTGTTTCAGTTATTTTGTGATAAAGACTGTAACAACATGCTAACTTGTGAGTTGTTACTTCTCTTTAGGCATGTTACTCTGTATTAAAAGTTAAAATACAGGGCTAAATGTGTAAGAGCACTGACTGTTCTTTCAGAGGATTTGTGGTCAAATATCAATACCCACATGGCAACTCAGTTATCTGTAACTCTAGTTCCTGGGGAACCAAAGCATCTTCTAGCCTCCAGTTAGGCACAAACAACCCACACATAGCACAATTAACCACCACACAAAGTAAAATAAAATAAAAACATAGCTACCTGTGGCAGGTGGTGAATGAAATAAAGTAGTTTTAATAGTATATCAGAAAAGTATGTAGACGAATAGTGGAATCACAGGGGAGATAATAATTAAATTTAATAGGATGGAAAGGGTAAAAACTGTGCTTTGAAGAAACTATGTGAACACCATTCTGCAAAATTATTAGACAAACTCCAGGCCAAAAACTGAGAATGAAATTGAAGGAGCTGGGTGAGAATGAAGGTGAAGAAGGTAGAGGTGATGACAGTGTCTAGAAATGTCAAATGACACAGTGATGGAGCAGGCTTGTCATGCAGCTCTCCACACACCACAGCAGAGAAAGGAGAGTTTTGGAATTACCAGCATGAGAGCAGGAACTGAAATTTGCTGATCACTTAAGTGAATATGGTAAAAATGAAAATAATAAGTGAAAATAATTGTTAAGCTCAAGAAAGTTATCAATGTTTTCCAGAAAATTGAGACTTTAAATAATGTCAAAATTAAATAGTTTCTACCATGGGATTTAAATTGGACCAGTAATACAACAACAGAATAAGTTTGAAAAAAAGTCATCATTTTATTTTTGAATAAAATTGTATCCAGATACTTATGTGCATTTTAAATGTGTGTGTGTGTGTGTGTGTGTGTGTGTGTGTGTGTGTGTGTGTGCACTTGCAGGTATAATACAGTGATGATTAGGTGATAATTGAGTAAGCAAGACCAAAAATGCATAAGAGGTCCATTGAATGCCACTTTAGCACAAATACTAACTTAAGCAGGGAGATTATAATATGATACAATAAGCACACAATTGAAAGCATAATGTAAAAATTGAAAACCATCATCAGTATGAAGCTTTTGAAAGTATCTAGCATTAAATCTTCAGAGTCAATGTCAAGGAGTCAAGTTTATTGGCGATATCCATGCCTCTTTTACTTGAGAAATTCTCTCTAAATTCTAAATATTTTTGAGAAATATTGCATTTAAATCATTTCCTTTTTCCTTGCCCACCTCAGATTCCTCCTCACGACTTGCTCTTCTTTTATTATTGCTGATAGGTGTGTGTGTGTAAGACATATATACATCTCTATATGTGTGTATATGTATATATAAAGCCTGATGCATTCAATAGTACTAGTTATGTGTTTAAATGTCTACGGATGACCACTTGGGATTGGGTAACCTATCAAAGTCTCATCCTTGGAGAAGATTGATTTTTCTCTCTCTCAGCTGCCGCTGATTGCCTGTAGGTCTTCACCACACAGCAAATTCTAATAGCTAAGGTGGGTGCTATTAAAATGTTAAAACACAGAATACCATAGTAATTTGAAAATATCACTACTTGAAATAATATTAATATGATATGATGAAAATACTAATTTTAGTGAACTTGGATTAGAATAAATTAAATGTACCTCTGAAATGTATTATGAGCACATCAAAATTTTGAGGATAGCAAACACAGCTATAGAATGCTGTGATGTCGCAAACCTGGGGACTTAACACCTGCCTAATTTAATCCTATGCTACCAGCAACTTTTCATTTGATGTGTATTATGAAATATTTCATATTTATTGTCAGTTGTAATAGATATGAAAATTCAAAGAAGTGTGACTCCTTTTCAAAATCATTAAAATATTTCCTTCAGATAAGAAGCCAATATTGAAAATTTTGCAAATATCTAATAAACCACAAATAATCTACATAGAAAAATTGTTAGTTGAATTATTTACTGAAGGCCACATATCCATTTAGTGAGGAATAAGGTACATGTTTAGAGATTTCTTTTTCTGACAATGAACTATGTCCTTTGGAGTATGAAATGAATGAATGATAGAATATAAAACATGATTCAAATGAGAGAAACGTTTTCCATATGAACACTAGTACTACATATGTGAATGATCTAGATACTTCTATATGCGGGTTTATTTTTATCTGTATATTTAGTGAGTAATCTGAAGATTTCCAGTTTAAAAAGGGCTCTAAATGTTCAAGCCCATTCTTCTTTATTTCTACCTCAGATGAAGGATAAACAGAAGACAGTATCTGGGTAAAATGTGGGCACTGGAATTAGTCAACCACTTAAATATAAATTTAAGAATATGTGTGCTTGCAGACCAGAGCCTAGCATGGCAGCCCTCTGAGAGGCTGAACAAGCAGCTGAAAGAGTCAGATACAGATACTAGCACACAACCAATGGACAGAAGCAAGGGACCTCTGAGGTTGAATTAAGGAAAGGCTGGAAGAAGCTGAGGAGGAGAGCAACCCCATAGGATGACCAGAAGTCTCAACTGACCTGGACCCCAGAGATCTCTCAGACACTGAGCCACCAACCAGGCAGCATACACCCCTGGAACATATACAACAAAGGACTGCTTGGTCTGGCATCAGTGATAGAAGATGCACCCAACCCTAGTGAGACATGAGGCCCCAGGGAGTGGAGAGGTCTGGCGAGGTGGGGGTGGAGGGCTGGGGAGATCTTCTTGGAGACCAAGTGAGGAGGAGTTAAGTGATGGGGAGTGGTTGGGGACAGACTGGTAGGGGTATGATGACTAGATTGTAAAATTGGATTAAAAAATTAAAAACATGGGATGGATAGTCTAATCTTTGCTTATCTGCCATATCATAAATAGTGAAGTATGTGAAAATAAAACAATATTACTTCTCCATTAAAGGTGTTCTTCTGGGTCTATGATATGAGATAATGATCTTTACTGGGAGTGATTACTTCCATGGGACATTTGAGAGTATTGGCAGTCAGCAGTCTAGTGTAAACTGAAAAGGGGGAAGTTGTGGGAAATATCTGATCTATTTAACTGCTTGTTGCATTGAAACAGTAGCTTTCAGACAATGCCTAACCAAAAGTCACTATATATTAGAAAATAGCAATTTCCACCATTTTAATTGTAAAGAAAAATTCCATCCTATTGTGTAAAGGCAAGTAAATGTTATCCATCTGCCACAAGCAATGAAGTACAATGAAATGTTACCATTGGTGAACTAACCAAATTAAGCCAGGACACACTGAACATATGTGCATACCAAAATCACTTTAGAAAAATGACCTGTGGAGTTATTGAGCATAGCAGATTAACAAGTGATATAATTCTTTACCAGGATCATACAATGGGAATACCACTCGGGTACAGTGGCATCCACCAACTACAAATGTGTCATCAGACCATCTTCTTTTTGACATTGCCAGATAAAGAACCCCCCTGCTTGAAACTGTCCATTTAAATTATCATGCTGGAGCCTGACATGTCCCTTAAATCAGTTCTTCTAGCCTGAAGCATATCTCTGAAAACATTCCTAGTATCTTATCTAACAGGTAACTCTCTTTACATTTGTGTCTGCTTCAAGGTGTACAAAGGAAAGATGGACATTTCAGTTCAGGGCTGTTTTGTTCCTTGGTACCCTCCTATAGTATGCTCTTCCTAGGACTGTTCACAAAGAAAGGAGAGAATTATTGGAGTACATTGGAGGGGTTTTTGTATTTTTTTAAAACAGCTTATCACTACATGGCTTGCGTGGCCTGGGACTTGCCTTACAGGTGAGTCTAAGCTCTAACTCACAGAGATTGGGCTGCCACTGCCTTAAGTGCTTGGATTAAATCATGCAAACCCATACCTAATTTGGAAAAGGATTCCTTCCATGTTTGATGTAGGTCACAGGGAATAGTGGAACTCTTGTGCCTTTCCTCCTCTGTCTGAGACTCCAAGTAGTTTAGCTTCTTGGGTACCATGCAATGGGATTGTAAACTACTTACTAGTTCCAGAAAAGCAACTACTTCCAGTATTCTTCTTGTGGGTTTCTACCAGAGATAGAAATCTATATGCATGTGAAAAATACAGTTTTCAGCATTCCAGATGTTAGGTATAGGAAACAGCAGCATACAGGCTGGAGTGATGTTAAGAGCATGCCGGAGGATGCATATTACTCTCATCAGTAATACAGCTGAGTCTAGATTGCTGCTTCTTAGAATGGTGTGGTCGTCCAAGTCCATCTTAGAACACAGAGTTTTTAGTCTTCAAGTAACAGTAATGTTCTTAGATGCTAACAAACTAGAATTGGTATTCAGAACAGAAGCTATAGAGCTTCACAATAAATTTTACTTTTTTTTTTAATTTTGAAGATATTTTATTCACTTATGCACCAAGAAAAAGCAGTCTGTGACAGAATTTGAACTAATATAACAGTTAGGTCCAGGAGTGAAATAGCTGAGTCTTAAGACAAATCTGTTATAATTTTTGCATGTGTGTATATTTGAGATATACAAACTTTTTCCATAAAGGCTGCATTAAGTTGTAACCCCAACAGCACAGAACTGGTTCCTATATTTCCACATTGTCTTCAAAGTTTATGTTCATATCTGTTGTTAATAGTCCTTATGACTGGATTGATATGACATCACAGACTACTTTTAAGGTGTATTTCCTTGATTACTAGGGATAGTGACCACTTTTTAAAAATATTTGCTATTTGTATCCCTTTCATATTTTTGGTTGTGAACCTAGCCTTTAATGGCTGAGCCATCTCTTCAGCCCATTTGTACTTCTTTTAAAAGCTGTCTATTCAGTTCAATTGCCTATTTGTTGATGGTCACTTCCATTTTCTTAGTATTTAATTTCTGCAATTCTTTGAAATTTCTGGATATTAGTCCCTTGTGTGGCTGGTAAAGAATTTCTCCTATTTTGTATGCTGTTAACTTTGTTGATTATTTTGTTTACTATAAAGAAACTTTATTTTCATGAAGCCACATGTGTTAACACATGAAGTTAGTTCTTATTGAGGTTTGGTCTATAGCAATGTATGCTAAGCATGGCCCCCAAACCTGGTTGCTCCAGAAACAAGAGAGAGTGCACTTAGATTCAAGAGTCTTTGTGCCCTAGCACCAAGTTATTTGTGATTTGTGGAAAAAGATGCCTACAGCCTATATCTGGGCAGAATTGAGATAGGTGATACTTGAGGTTCTGGACCTTGGAGTCAGAAGACCACAAGGAGAAGGGGAAAATGAAGAAAGAAAAACTTTGCAGTGTGTTAAGGGTCAATAAGCATGGCCATGAGGGCTAGCCAATTGGAGTAAAGAGCAGCACAGATGAGACTTAGAAAGTTATAACTTGAGTTATTGATAAAAAATATATATATATTGTTATACCATAGAGAATAGATATCTGTCCAGCTCTAATTCTGATTAGGGCTTATTATAAATAATAAAAGTTGTGTGACTTTTATCCAGGAACTGAATGATCAAAGGCTGCATAGAAACTCCAGTTTGGGATTAAATATTTTTAACAACAGTTCTTGTAGGTTTTATATTCTACTTAAGAAGTTCTTGCCTACCTGTATGTCTTGAAAGGTATCCCTTGTGTCTTTTCAAACTGTCAGTGTTTCAGATTTAAAGTCTCTGATCCATTTTGATTTGAATTTGTACAAGATTTAAGCTATTAAAATGTAATTTTATTTTCTGCAGATAAAAATCCAACTTAGGAAGCACATTCTGATAAATATGCTATCTTATTTCCTCTATTCTACTATGTTTGTCTACCTCTGTATGTATATGCTGATGCTAGGCAGTTTTATTACTATGGTCCTATGAAGATTAATTGAGGTTGGCTATTGTAATCCCTCCTGTGGTGTTCTTATTCTTCAGGATTGCTTGGGTTATTCAAGGTCTCCTGTGCTTCTATACAAATTCTTGATTTTTATATGAGTACACTGTAGCTGTCTTCACACATACCAGAAGGCATCAGATCCCATTACAGATGGTTGGGAGCCACTATGTGGTTACTGGGACTTGAACTCTGGACCTCCAGAAGAAAAGCCAGTGTTCTTAGCCTCTGAGCCATATCAAAATGACCCTTAGATTCCACTTACACCAATCAGAATGACCAAGATAAAATCCTCATGTAGGAGAGGATGTGGAGAAGGAGGAACACTTCTCCATTGCCAGTGGGATTGCAAACTGTAACAACCACTCTGTAAATCAATCTGGAGGTTCTTCAGAAAATTGGAAATAGATCTTCCTGAAGACCCAGCTATACCACTCTTGGGAATATACCCAAAAGATGCTCCACCATGCCACAGGGCACGTGTTCCACTATGTTCATAGTGGCCTTATTTGTGATAGCCAAAAGCTGGAAACAACCCAGATGTCCCATGACAGAAGAATGGATACAGAAAATGTGCTTCATTAACAACATAACTCAGTTGTTAAGAACAAGGACATCCTGAGTTTTGCAGGCAATTGTAAGTAACTAGAAAATATCATCCTGAATGAGGTAACTCAGATCCAAAAAGACATGCATGGTATGTACTCATTAATAAGTGGATATTTGTCAAAAAAAAAAAGTACAGAATACCAAAGATACAGTCCACAGAACTCAAAGTCTACAAGCTGAAGTGCCCAAGTGAGAAGGCCTCAGTCCCACTTGGGAGAGAGAAGAAAGCTATCACAAGTGGGGAGGGAGGGAGGACCCAGGAAGGAAAGTAGATGTGTTCAGGGAGTGGGAAGGAGAGGGGAACCTGATCTGGTAATGGGTGAGGAAAAGGGAGGTGAGGGAAAAGGAGGTGAGGGCCAGCAGAAAGAATGAAAACAGGCAACCTTGAGAAAGTGTTAGGGGAACACTCCAGAAAGCACCAGATACCTGTGAGGTGAGAGACTCTCAGGACAAAAAGGGAGGGACCTTAGATGTAATGCCCAACAGTAGGGAGAGGGAACTTATAGAGTCCATTTCCAGCAGGAAGACAGGACATCAAGTGAGGGATGGGGTTGCCATCCTACAATCACACCTCTGACCCATAATTGTTCCTGTCTAAAAGAATTACAGGGATAGAAATGGAGAGGGACCTGGGGGGGGGGGGAGTCCAGTGACAGGCCCAAAATGGGATTCAGCATAAGGCCTGACATTATTACTGAAGCTATGGAGTACTCACAATAAAGGACCTATCATGATTGCCCTCTGAAAGACCCAACAAGCACCTGAAAAATTCAGATGCAGATATTTGCACCAAACCAATGGACAGAAACAGTTGACCCCTGTTGTTCAATTAGGGAAGGCTGAAAGAAGCTGAGGAGAAGGACGATCCTGTAAGAGGACTAGCAGTCTCAAATAACCTGGACCCCTGAGATCTTTCAGATACTGGAATACCAGTCAGACAGCATAAACCAGCTGAGGCCACAGATACAGTAGAGGACTGCTGGGTCTGTGTTCATTCAGAGATGATGCACCTAACCCTCAAGATACTGGAGGCCCCAACCAGTTAAGAGGTCAGGTGGGTGGGCATCCATGTGGAAACAGGTGAGTGGGAAGGAGGTATGGGATGTTGAACAGTTCAAGGGTAGATGGCAGGGGGATTGACAACACATTTAAAAGGTCTAGAAGAAAAGGAAGCAAATTCACCCAAGAGGAGTAGAAGGCAGGAAATAATCAAACTCAGGGGTGAAATCAACCAAGTGGAAACAAGAAGAACTATTCAAAGAATTAACCAATCAAGGACCTGGTTCTTTGAGAAAATCAACAAGATATATAAACCCTTAGCCAGACTCACTAGAGGGCACAGGGAAAGCATCCTAATTAACAAAATAGAAATGAAAAGGGAGACATAACAACAGATCCTGAAATCCAAAACACCATCAGATCCTTCTACAAAAGGCTATACTCAACAAAACTGGAAAACCTGGATGAAATGGACAAGTTTCTAGAAAGATACCAGGTACCAAAGCTAAATCAAGATCAGGTTAATGATCTCAACAGTCCTATATCCCCTAAAGAAATAGAAGCAGTCATTAATAGTCTCCCAGCCAAAAAAAAGGCCAGGACCAGACAGGTTTAGTACAGAGTACTATCAGACCTTCAAATAAGACCTAATTCCAGTTCTTCACAAACTATGCCACAAAATAGAAACAGAAGGGACTCTACCCAACTCATTCTATGAAGCAACAATTACTCTGATACCTAAACCACAAAAAGACCCAACAAAGATAGAGAACTTCAGACCAATTTCCCTTATGAATATCGATGCAAAAATCCTCAATAAAGTTCTTGCTAACCGAATCCAAGAACACATCAAAACAATCATCCATCCTGACCAAGTAGGTTTCATCCCAGGGATGCAGGGATGGTTCAGTATACGGAAATCCATCAATGTAATCCAGTATATAAACAAACTCAAAGACAAAAACCACATGATCATCTCGTTAGATGCTGAGAAAGCATTTGACAAAATCCAACATCCATTCATGATAAAAGTCTTGGAAAGATCAGGAATTCAAGGCCCATACCTAAACATGATAAAAGCAATCTACAGCAAACCAATAGCCAACATCAAAGTAAATGGTGAGAAGCTTGAAGCAATCCCACTAAAATCAGGGACTAGACAAGGCTGTCCACTTTTGCCCTACCTATTCAACATTGTACTTGAATTCCTAGCCAGAGCAATTAGACAACAAAAGGAGATCAAGGGGATACAAATTGGAAAGGAAGAAGTCAAAATATCACTTTTTGCAGATGATATGATAGTATATATAAGTGACCCTAAAAATTCCACCAGAGAACTCCTAAGCCTGATAAACAGCTTCAATGAAGTAGCTGGATATAAAATAAACTCAAACAAGTCAATGGCCTTTCTCTACACAAAGGATAAACAGGCTGAGAAAGAAATTAGGGAAACAACACCCTTCTCAATAGTCACAAATAATATAAAATACCTTGGCATGACTCTAACTAAGGAAGTGAAAGATCTGTATGATAAGAACTTCAAGTCTCTGAAGAAAGAAATTAAAGAAGATCTCAGAAGATGGAAAGATCTCCCATGCTCATGGATTGGCAGGATCAACATTGTAAAAATGGCTATCTTGCCAAAAGCAATCTATCGATTCAATGCAATCCCCATCAAAATTCCAACTCAATTCTTCAACGAATTAGAAAGGGCAATCGGCAGATTCATCTGGAATAACAAAAAACCGAGGATAGCAAAAACTCTTCTCAAGGATAAAAGAACCTCTGGTGGAATCACCATGCCGGACCTAAAACTGTACTACAGAGCAATTGTGATCAAAACTGCATGGTACTGGTATAGTGACAGACAAGTAGACCAATGGAACAGAATTGAAGACCCAGAGATGAATCCACACACCTATGGTCACTTGATCTTTGACAAGGGAACTAAAACCATCCAGTGGAAGAAAGACAGCATTTTCAACAAATGGTGCTGGCACAACTGGCGGTTATCATGTAGAAGAATGCGAATTGATCCATTTCTATCTCCTTGTACTAAGGTCAAATCTAAGTGGATTAAGGAACTCCACATAAAACCAGAGACACTGAAACTTATAGAGGAGAAAGTAGGGAAAAGCCTCAAAGATATGGGTACAGGGGAAAAATTCCTGAATAGAACAGCAATTGCTTGTGCTGTAAGAACAAGAATCGATAAATGAGACCTCATAAAATTGCAAAGCTTCTGCAAAGCAAAAGACACCGTCAATAAGACAAAAATGCCACCAACAGATTGGGAAAGGATCTTTACCTATCCCAAATCAGATAGGAGACTAATATCCAATATATATAAAGTACTCAAGAAGGTGGACTCCAGAAAATCACATAACCCCATTAAAAATGGGGCTCAGAGCTGAACAAAGAATTCTCACCTGAGGAATACCAAATGGCAGAGAAGCACCTGAAAAAATGTTCAACATCCTTAATCATCAGGGAAATGCAAATCAAAACAACACTGAGATTCCACTTCACTCCAGTCAGAATGGCTAAAATCAAAAATTCAGGTGACAGCAGATGCTGGCGAGGATGTGGAGAAAGGGGAACTCTCCTCCATTGTTGGTGGGATTGCAAGCTTGTACAACCACTCTGGAAATCAGTCTGGTGGTTCCTCAGAAAATTGGACATAGTGCTACCGGAGGATCCAGCAATACCTCTCCTGGGCATATATCCAGAAGATGTCCCAACCGGTAAGAAGAACACATGCTCCACTATGTTCATAGCAGCCTTGTTTATAATAGCCAGAAGCTGGAAAGAACCCAGATGCCCCTCAACAGAGGAATGAATACAGAAAATGTGGTACATTTACACAGTGGAATACTACTCAGCTATTAAAAAATTGAATATGAAATTCCTAGGCAAATGGATGGACCTGGAGGGTATCATCCTTACTGAAGTAACCCAATCACAAAGGAACTCAAACAATATGTACTCACTGATAAGTGGATATTATCCCAGAAACTTAAGATACCCAAGATATAAGATACAACTTGCCAAATGCATGTAATTCAAGAAGAACGAAGACCAAAGTATGGACACTTTACCCTTTCTTAGAAATGGGAACAAAACACCCATGGAAGGAGTTACAGAGACAAAATTTGGAGCTGTGACGAAAGGATGGACCATCTAGTGATTGCCATATGCAGGGATCCATCCCATAATCAGCTTCCAAATGCTGACACCATTGCATACACTAGCAAGTTTTTGCTGAAATCACCCAGATATAGCTGTCTCTTGTGAGACTATGCCGGGGCCTAGCAAACACAGAAGTGGATGATCACAGTCAGCTATTGGATGGGTCACACGGCCCCCAATGGAGGAGCTAGAGAAATTACCCAAGGAGCTAAAGGGAACTGCAACCCTATAGGTGGAACAACAATATGAACTAAGCAGTACCCCAGAGCTCTTGTCTCTATCTGCATATGTATCAAAAGATGGCCTAGTCGGCCATCACTGCAAAGAGAGGCCCACTAGACTTGCAAACTTTATATGCCCCAGTACAGGGGAAAGCCAGGGCCAAAAAGGGGGAGTGGGTGGGTAGGGGATTGGGGAGGTGGGTATGGGGGACCTTTGGGATAGCATTGAAAATGTAAATGAGGAAAATACCTAATAAAAAAAATAAAAAACTAAAAAAATGTACAGTGTAAAAAATAAATTAATTAGTAAAAAGTTTCCTGAGGAATAAACCTGAGGAATGTAACTGGGAATATTTACAGGCATTTCATTTATTCTGCAAATTTATTTTGATAATATAGCTCTTTTTCTAGAACTTGCCTTTCTAGGAACATGGTATATTTTTCTATACTTTTTCTTCTGTTATTTCTTTTACAAAAATCTTCAAATCTTCATTTTACTGGCCTTTCACTTCTCTCATTTGATACATTCATAAATGTGATAACTAGTTTTCTTAAGAGAGTAGAGGTTTGGTATGAATAATGGGTCCTGGAATATATGTATTTTTCTCTTGTGTTTATTATGTCTAAGAGTTTTCTTGGAGACACATAGAGTCTTTATAGTGAATAATCATACCAGCTGTACATCAGAATTAGTTTTACCTCCTTCCTTCCTATTCTTAGTGCTTTTAAACATGGTTCTTTTCTTTAAATGTAGCTGATTTCGAATAAGAAAGGATAAAGTAGGTACCCTTGCTTCATTGGTTGGTTGTTTGGTTGGTTGTTGTTTTTTGTTTGTTTTGGTTTTTTGGGTTTTTTTTTTTTTTTTTTTCGAGACAGGGTTTCTCTTTGTAGCCCTGGCTGTCCTGGAACTCACTTTGTAGACCAGGCTGGCCTTGAACTCAGAAATCTGCCTGCCTCTGCCTCCTCAGTGCTGGGATTAAAGGCATGTGCCACCATGCCCAGCTTATTTGCTTTTAAATTTTAATTAATTATTATATTTATTTACATTTCAAATATTGGCCCTGCAAGTGTCCCCTCCCAGAATTTTTGCTGTATTAGAAGGGTTCTCTAGAGTAACAGAAATTATAGAACAAACCTCTGTCTCTGACTTAGTTTATTATCTAGTAAACCACACACAAAACTTTCTCTCTCAACCTCTCTCTCTCTCTCTCTCTCTCTCTCTCTCTCTCTCTGTGTGTGTGTGTGTGTGTGTGTGTGTGTGGTGGGGGCTGTGTGTTTCTGTGGCTGTTTGTTATTAGAATATGTTATAGGTTGTGGTCCAGGTGTTCTAATAATGGCTGCCTATGTCCTGATGCTCCAAGATGCTCCAAGTTCAGTACATGAGGCTGGTTTTCAGTTTAGGCAGGAATTCCAAAGAAGTAGCTTCTAGTTCCAATGAATGAATGAACTTGCTATCAAAGCAAGAACAAACAGGTATAGAGTAAAAGCTTTCTTCTTCCATGTCCTTATATAGACTTCTAGCAAATGGTGTGCCCCAGATTAGATGTGAGTTTTCCCAGCACAGTAGCTCTATGTTTAAGGTATGTCTTCATACATCAAAGAACCTGGTTAGAAGTAGATCTTCCCACTTCAATTGAGCAACAATCCCTCACAGGTGTGTCTGCATATTTTTTGAGTTCAAGTTAATTACATAATGTAGTCAGGTTGACGACCAAGAACAGCTACTACAGCAACGTTTAGATTAAATGTTCTCAGTTATTCTCCATTTAATTTAATATAATGTTGGCTATAGGTTTATTTTATATAGTATTATTATTTTGAAGTATTTTCAATCATACATGAATAAATGCAATGTATGTATGTCTGTGTGTTTGTGTTTCTCTGTGTGTGTGCATCTGAGTGTGTATGTGTGTCTGTATTTGTGTGTCTTTAGTAAGAATGGCTTTTATAATGATTCATAAAAATATTTTAAATACTTATTGGAATTTTATGAGAAAAAAGAACTTTCAGGTTTTTTTTAATGAAATCTTCTTTTAATTATACTTCTTAATACAATTTTCCATTCAAGAGTGATGACTGTACAAGATATTCTTAAAAAAAACAATCAAGCTCCTTGAATGGAGCAATTATTCAGCTCAAAATGACTGAAGAATGATTGTTACCACAATTATTACAACATAAAAATATGAATCAAAAGCAAATAACATTCTAGCTTATGCTCATTCAGATACACACAGCATTATTGGTTGGTTTGTTTACTTTTATTTAGTTTTTTTTAATTGAAAATAGATTATTTATTCATAAAATATATTCTGACCAAAGTTTTTATTTCCTCCACTTCTCCATGCAGCTCTTCCCCAGGTTGCTTTTCCTCTAGATCCACTCCCCCTCCATTTCCCTTAAAGTGGTAACAACCACACAAAACAAGGTAGAATAAAAAAACCAAACAAACACAAAAGCCCTCATATTGAGACTGGAAAAGGTGACTTAATAGGAAGAAAAGAGTTACAAGAGCAGGCGAAAGGGTCTGAGACATACCTGCTCACTGACAGTAGTACCACAAAACACCAAGCCGTAACATGTATGCAGAGGACCTGGTGATGACGCATGCAGGCCCAGAGCTTGCTGCTTCAGTGCCTGTGAATGCTTGTGACCCCTGATTAGTTGAGTTGATGTGTCATATTCTCCTATACTCCTCCTTCACCTCTGACTCCTGCAATCTTTCCTCCTTGTCCTGCATGAGACTTCACAGAGCACTGAGGAGAGGGACCAAATGGAGTCCTCCAAATAAAACTCTCTCACCACATAATGTCTATTTTAAAGAATCTAATTAACTCTCAGTATATGAAATTGCTTATTTTTATTGATGATCATTTCAAAGGAATAATTATGCTTTATGCTTCAGTGTGGTGTTGCAAATACATATGCCAGTTTATTTTTAAAGGTTAAATTTGAATCTTTCCAGGAAAATTCTGAGAGTCTATAAAGCCCTGAATATCTAATGAACTTTGATAAGCTATTAAGATACCTATATTTGAATTAAGGAAGATACATTGTAAAAAAAACAAATCCATTATATCAGTAATGAGCAAGATTTCTTAGATATTGCCAGATTTCTTCAATTCACAGATAGAACATATTCTGAGATTTTATGTTGCATATGACTGCATTATTTAAATATTAAGTAATTTATGTAGGATTATAGTGAAGGAAAGTCAGTGCTACTAAACACAAAGCACAGAGCTATGAAAGCAGAATGGAAATGCAGGATGCTGAGCATTAGAATTTAAATTAAAGTCAGTCTGATTAAAGACCAGACCTCTCTGGCATTCATTTCCCCAGCTCACCTGCACTTACCAAATTTATTTGGAGAGGAATAAATACACCTATACAATTCAATAAGTATAAATTTAGGTTGATATTTCAGTGATTTATTGAATGAAAATATAATTATAACCAGAAAGGTAACCGTTTTTCTTGTTCTGAGGGGACAAGATAGAGAAATACCAATTTAATACTTGTAATAAGCGTGAAATTCATGAGATCAGAAGAAATAAGATATACATTCTATACATTTTATAATAAAACTCATGTTTTTTTCTCTCCTAAATTAATTAGAAAGGGGATAGGTTTCCCAAATACACTAGGTTTTTGAGATGGCATCTATAAACCACTGGATACACCACAGCCAACACCTATGTTGACTATCACAGGATATCCTCTCAATCATGTTCAATTACAGGAAGCTGCAACATATGATTTTATGAACTGTAAATGACTAATATGTTATGAGTAACCTGTTTTCAAGAAAATTTTATAAGACAAATATCCTAATAATCTTAACTTTAACTAATATAATAGTGTTGGGATGCTGAGACACCTTCTCTGCACCTGCCAGACAAGAAAGAGGACAGAATTTCTCAAAACCGATGTATAATGCTAAGTGTGATTGATGGATGTTCTCTTACATTAGCCCCAAGGACAAGGTTTTCCAAAAGTAAGCTGGACAGTGAGACTTCACCTCACTCAGGCAAACACATGAAGAGAATACAAAGATAATTTAGGGATATAAACATAATGAAATTTATTCCAAATATCATCAAAGTTAGTGTGAAAAATGGGCAGATGCAAATTATATCATTAAAGAGAAAGTAAATTAAAAAGTTAGAATATGAGGCATCAAAACATTTCATTTCACAACACACACAGATCGAGACAGACATGCATACATTAAACACACACATGAACACACACACATACTACATAGATGACCCATATTTCTTAAAATCAAAAAGTAATGTGACTGTGGTTTAAGAGAATGAGGAAGAACCAAGAAATTCCACAGTTTCCTGGATTTTTGTGAAAGGTCCAAGCAACCTCTTGAACTTTTGTCACTATTTCAGTTTGTGCATTGAAAGGTCTAAGATTGGTCCCATCTTGATACAAACATTTCTTTCATCTCCGTTGTCATCTTGTCAGGGTTGGATTTGGTACTGAAGACACCTTTCATCATGAAGATCTGTTTGATCCTTGCTAAGTGCATTTGTCAGGGCATTGACTCTTCACAGAAGACCTCTGTCCAGTAAACAAGGGAAAATAGAAGTCTCAAAAATGCCCCTGAAATTGCACATCTCTATTACATAATTCTCTTCTTTATGATAATAGTCATTACAACAAGGATTATATGACACTTTATTTTACTTTTGTTTTCCATTTCCTTCATCAGTCTGTGATGTTGGACATTGTTCATGCATTTGTTGTCCAACAACACATCCAAACATTAGGAGACAACTAAGACCTTTGGATGCTCTGATTAACACTTCATTATACTCTTTGCTATTTTTTTCTGTGACAAAGAAAATTATAAATTGATCAAATAATCATCATCTAGTAATGTATAATTATATTTATGTTAATAAAAGAGGCTTTGGAAATGAGTTTTCCTAACATGGATGTTAAATTATATAACAAATTTATTTTCTGTAAAATTTGTTTATAACTCTGCTACATTACATCTTGCTTTCTGTGTTCAGTAGCACACTGGGTAAATAACAATTTGTTGGTCATACACTGTTGTTAAAATTCCATAAATTATCACTCTTCTATCTCTCAGCATCTCAAAGTTCAAAGTTCCTCTCTCTCAAGAAAGGATCAATATTTGGGCTGAGGATTTGCATATAGATACACAGTCATGTTCTTGTTTAAAATTATTTGAACTTATTCATAAATAGATACAATTTTACATGTTGATAATATATATATGCATTCAATAATATATATATATATATATATATATATATATATATATATATATATAATTTAGTGTTAAATAAGATTAAATTTATATTTATCCTCAAACGTTTATCATTTCTTCATGGTGAAAGCTGAGAGAAAAATTTTTATAGCCTTCAAATGTATACAGAAATATTACTGCTATCAACAATAAATCTGCTGCAATATCTTACTCTTTATAGCCTTGACCCTACATGCATATTTGATGTGGCATATTAAATCCACAGCTGCATTCACTGGATTGAAAGAAAAATGCACATATCTTTTTTGGTACTAGGTAAAGTGGTAATGGGTTCACGTCTATTTCCTTCATCATATATAGATTTGTGTAGCTCCAACATACCATTCTTGACTGTAGAATTCATGAGTGTGGAATTCATGTCACAGTCCTGGCATGCATATATGTGATTTTCTGGAGCCTTTAGTGGCACCTACACTGTAGAGTTCTCTGTACTGAGATACCTGGCAGAAAGGCCATCACTTGTATTGCTCCTCAGTCTAGGTTTAATAGTACATTTGTTTGAACATTGAACATTTGCTTTTGAAAGACATTGCAAAAATATATTAAAATTACTCAAACTCCCATTAAACTGGTTAAATTCTCAAATTGTAGACAGTCAACGTATAAATGTATAAGATATCCCACTACTAAAGGTATGTTTTTCCAGCATACTCTTCTCCATTATATGCAATTCAAAAGGTACACCTGAATGATACTTACTAAGGTCTAATTGAATTTTCAACATTCAAAATTAAAAACATGTTACAATTACTATTGACTTTAGTACATATCTCTCCAGTTATTTATCTCTATAGGTGAGACACAGCATTGTGAGTAAATAAATGGCGCATTTCTTCAAATGTTTGTGCCTCAGCTCCTATGACTTTGGAGGTGGATGGAAAAGGGATGACTCATTTACCAAAAGATATTTCACTAGAAAAACAAAGCATCATAATTTTTTATAAAAAAGAATTTAATTATCTTTTTTTAAAATCATGTCTTTCAATATCATAATATGATTATATTTTTCCTTTGCTTTCCTACTCTCAAACGTTTCCATATACCTGCCCTTGCTCTCTTAAATTCATTGACTTTTCCAACCAAATATACATATTCCTGAACACATAATTAAAACCTTTTCAATCTATGTAATGTATTAGTCACTTCTTATTTTTAACATATATCAAATGAAATTGCATAGACTGGTTACATTGAAAAAATACGAAGGAAGATTATAAAATTCTGGAATCTAGTTGGTGTTTGAAACTATACAAAAGAAAGAAAGAGAGAGGGAGAGAGAGAGAGAGAGAGAGAGAGAGAGAGAGAGAGAAGGAAAGAAAGAAAGAAGGAAGGAAGGAAGGAAGGAAGGAAGGAAGGAAGGAAGGAAGGAAGGAAGGAAAGGAGGAAAGGAGGAAAGGTGGTAAGGAGAGGAGAAAGGAAGAAGGGAAGGAGGGAAGGAGGGAGGGAGGCAATGGGGAGGAAGGAAGGAAGGAAGGAAGGAAGGAAGGAAGGAAGGAAAGAAGGAAGGAAGGAAGGAAAGAAGGAAGGGAAGGGTCAATGACCTACCATCTTGATAATCTATTTCTTGTTCTCTAATGAACTTATCACTGTGTTTCATACAGGTTTGTTCTCCTAACATACATTTCTCTTTTATACTCAACCCAACTCTTACAACTTAGAGATTCTTTTTAGAGCATCCTTGATTTTTTAACATTTAAAATTAATTGTTATCTTTTTTATATGGCTCTAAGTTGAATAACTGTGAGAATTGCTCAAGTTCAATGTAAACTACTTTACTAAAGTAGCAATTTTGTATAATTAAATTAATTTGTGAACTAAATAAAATACCTAAAAGAGACCAAACAGATAAATGGCATTGCTGAATTTTGAGTTCAGGAACACTCCCTGCCTCCCTGTGTAATTGGTAATACCTTGTCTGGTAACATCCTGTGTGGTGACACCTTGTGTGACTACCAATGCTTGATATTTGTAACTGAAATTCTTTACTGTCCTTTATTATTAGCATAAGAAAATCTACATTTAGTATAAATTATATCAAACAAATCTAAATTTGATTGTTTTGTGCATTCACCACACAAATGAAAATGAAATGGTGAACATAAGATGAAATATATACATAGTAGAGTAACAGCTTTGTAAAAGATAGAAATGTCATTTGTCATCGATGTTAAACCTGTGGGAACAGAAGCCAGCACAGCGTGAGTAATGTTCCCTGACTCCACTTACAGATGAAATCTATGAAAGTCAACTCTCAGAAGGAGAGAGTAAAATGTTGGTTACCACAGACTGTAGAGAGGAATGAGTAATAGACAGAAGACACTGAATCACTGGGCAAAAAATTCTCTATTAGACAAGAATGATAAGCTCATCAGATCTGTTTCACAGGATGGTGATATAAAAATGAAAATGTGCCATATACTCCAGTATAAGGAAATGCCTTACTGTGTTCCTCATAGAAATTAGTATGTGTGATCATTTAAATAACTATATTTGATCAGTTAACAGCATAGTAGTATATCAAATATTACATTGTATTTCATATATGCATAATTCATATAAAATTATACAATGGTAAAACACTTTTTAAACTAATGAGAAAGTCAAGTAAATTAAAGAGTCAAGACAAATGAATATTCATTCTTATCTCTTGCTTTCATGAAATCTTTTTATTTTACATCTTTAGTCTTAGCTTCTTTTCCCATATCCTTATTCAAATGGCTATAGTCAGATGTAGATAAATACTGTAAGAACGTGACCTTGTATTAACTTTCAGATCTCAAAACCTGTGTGATATGTCTAGTCTTATCAAAACACTGATGGTTAGATTAATGTGCATTCAACATTCACTGTTCTATTTTGCCTCTAGTTTATTAAATTGTTATTTTTGTCTCCCTGACACTCTACATTATTATTCACAATACTAGGTTCAATTTCCTAACATACTTGTGAAGATATCAAGGTTTATTTTTCAAAAGAATTAGCTATGAATTACCAGAGTGCTGCTTAAGATTACAAGTGACAGAAAGATTAATTAGTAATGGTAGCCCATATCAAAATTTACTGTTGTGCTATATAAACCACATACAATTCAACGTGCTTGTGTATGAAAAAAAAATGAAGACATTTATAACACAGGAATTTATCAAAGAAAATTAGGAACAGAAAATGTTTGAAGCTTTGAAGACGTTGTCACTCAATAGATACTAAAAGACTAAGGCAGCTTGTTATTAGGAAATAATAGCAAAATCAATGGCAGAACAGTGGTTTCTGTTGGTTCTTTGGTTTCTGTTCATTGTGTGGTTTCTTGGGTTCTGCTTATCTGTGGAGTGCTAGTCTGCCTTTCACACCATCCCACCCAAAGCTTATACCCCAGCTTTTCACTTTGCCAATGCCTCCCACTACACAGTAAGTTCTCCAGAATGCTAGTTATAGATCTGAAATCCAGTGGGCCTTGATTCTCCTGATGGTAGAGTAATTGGACAGCATTTCCTATTTCTGTGGAAAATTTCATGATACTATAGCTTTTGTAATACTTCCCTCATCTCTTACACGCTGTCCTCTGAGCTTTGGGTACAGGGGTTATGTTGTAGAAGTTTTCCCCAAGCTAGGTTCCCTGTGGATCATGTATTCTCTTCATTTTGACCAGCTGTATTTTTGTGTAATGTTCTCTGATGCTACAAAGAAACATTTTTTGATAATGGACAATGGCCACACTTATCTGTGGGTAGCATACAATTAGGAATTATTCTGGTCTAATAAAATTTCAGGTATAGATACTCTTTTGCCAACATGTTGGCTAAGTTTCCAATACCAGATATGATTTCCCTACTATTGAGTAGGCCTGAAGTCCTATAAAATTGTTGGTTACGACTAAGATGTAAGTACCTTTAGGGAGGTCTTATCCTTGACAGCCATTTTATGGTTCACATATATCACAGCTGGGTAGGATTATTGATACCCTTTTAAGTTGCCTGCTTGCTTAGCAACTTCTGGCACCATGAAAACTAGTCCTTGGGAAGAAAACTTTCAGTTGAGGCACAGCTCAAATCTTTTAAATCCTGTGTCTGAAGTACATAGTGTCATGCAAAGTAAACCCTAGATCCTAAAGAAATCATTCCTTAAAAAAAAAAGGCGGGCCTCAGCCTCAGCAGCAGCGGTCGCCATCTTGGTTCCAGGACTCAGCAGAACTTAGGAAATTAGTCTGAACAGGTGAGAGGGTGCACCAGAGAACCAGACAGCTTCTGGGACAGGCGGAAGCACAGAGCCGCTGAGGCAGCACCCTTGGCAGGCCGCAGACAGCCGGCCACCATCCAGACCAGAGGACAGGTGTCCGCCTGGCTTGGGAGGCGCCTCAGCCTCAGGAGCAGCGGTCGCCATCTTGGTTCTGGGACTCCCTGGAACTTAGGAATTTAGTCTGCACAGGTGAGAGTCTGCACCACAGAAGCTGACAGCTTCTGGGAACTGCCAAAGCAACACAGCTTCTGAGAAAGGCCCTGTTTTGGGCCTTCTTCTTCGGCACACCTTCCCTGTAAGAGAGCTTGCCAGCAGAGAGTGCTCTGAGCACTGAAACTCAGAGGAGAGAATCTGTCTCCCAGGTCTGCTGAGAGACGGTAACAGAATCACCAGAAGAACAATCTCTAAACAGAGTCAACTATAACTACTAACTCCAGAGATTACCAGATGGCGAAAGGTAAACGTAGGAATCTTACTAACAAGAACCAAGACCACTCACCATCATCAGAACCCAGCACTCCCTCTTCGTCCAGTCCAGGACACCCCAACACACCCGAAAACCTAGACCTAGATTTAAAAGCATATCTCATGATGATGGTAGAGGACATCAAGAAGGACTTTAATAAATCACTTAAAGAAATACAGGAGAACACTGCTAAAGAGTTACAAATCCTTAAAGAAAAACAGGAACACACAATCAAACAGGTAGAAGTCCTTACAGAAAAAGAGGAAAAAACATACAAACAGGTGATGGAAATGAACAAAACCATACTAGACCTAAAAAGGGAAGTAGACACAATGAAGAAAACTCAAAGTGAGGCAACACTGGAGATAGAAACCCTAGGAAAGAAATCTGGAACCATAGATTTGAGCATCAGCATCAGAATACAAGAGATGGAAGAGAGAATCTCAGGTGCAGAAGATTCCATAGAGAACATCGGCACAACAATCAAAGAAAATGGAAAATGCAAAAAGATCCTAACTCAAAATATCCAGGAAATCCAGGACACAATGAGAAGACCAAACCTACGGATAATAGGAGTGGATGAGAATGAAGATTTTCAACTCAAAGGACCAGCAAACATCTTCAACAAAATTATTGAAGAAAACTTCCCAAATCTAAAGAAAGAGATGCCTATGAACATACAAGAAGCATACAGAACTCCAAATAGACTGGACCAGAAAAGAAATTCCTCCCGACACATAATAATCAGAACAACAAATGCACTAAATAAAGATAGAATACTAAAAGCAGTAAGGGAAAAAGGTCAAGTAACATATAAAGGCAAGCCTATCAGAATTACACCAGATTTTTCACCAGAGACTATGAAAGCCTGAAGAGCCTGGACAGATGTTATACAGACACCAAGAGAACACAAATTCCAGCCCAGGCTACTATACTCAGCCAAACTCTCAATTACCATAGATGGAGAAAACAAAGTATTCCACGACAAAACCAAATTCACACATTATCTCTCCAGGAATCCAGCCCTTCAAAGGATAATAACAGAAAAAAACCAATACAAGAACGGGAACAACGCCCTAGAAAAAACAGGAAGGTAATCCCTCAACAAACCTAAAAGAAGACAGCCACAAGAACAGAATGCCAACTTTAACAACAAAAATAACAGGAAGCAACAATTACTTTTCCTTAATATCTCTTAACATCAATTGTCTCAACTCCCCAATAAAAAGACATAGACTAACAAACTGGCTACACAAACAAGACCCAACATTTTGCTGCTTACAGGAAACACATCTCAGAGAAAAAGATAGACACTACCTCAGAATGAAAGGCTGGAAAACAATTTTCCAAGCAAATGGTATGAAGAAACAAGCTGGAGTAGACATCCTAATATCTGATAAGATTGACTTCCAACCCAAAGTCATCAAAAAAGACAAGGAGGGGCACTTCGTTCTCATCAAAGGTAAAATCCTCCAAGAGGAACTCTCAATTCTGAATATATATGCTCCAAATACAAGAGCAGCCACATTCATTAAAGACACTTTAGTAAAGCTCAAAGCACACATTGCACCTCACACAATAATAGTGGGAGACTTCAACACACCACTTTCACCAATGGACAGATCATGGAAACAGAAACTAAACAGGGACACACTGAAACTAACAGAAGTGATGAAACAAATGGATCTGGCAGATATCTACAGAACATTTTATCCTAAAACAAAAGGATATACCTTCTTCTAAGCACCTCATGGTACCTTCTCCAAAATTGACCACATAATAGGTCACAAAACAGGCCTCAACAGATTCAAAAATATTGAAATTGTCCCATGTATCCTATCAGATCACCATGCACTAAGGCTGATCTTCAATAACAAAAAAAATAATAGAAAGCCAACACTCATGTGGAAACTGAACAACACTCTTCTCAATGATACCTTGGTCAAGGAAGGAATAAAGAAAGAAATTAAAGACTTTTTAGAGTTTAATGAAAATGAAGCCACAACGTACCCAAATCTTTGGGACACAATGAAAGCATTTCTAAGAGGGAAACTCATAGCTCTGAGTGCCTCCAAGAAGAAACAGGAGAGAGAGCACATACTAGCAGCTTGACAACACATCTAAGAGCTCTAGAAAAAAAGGAAGCAAATTCACCCAAGAGGAGTAGACGGCAGGAAATAATCAAACTCAGGGGTGAAATCAACCAAGTGGAAACAAGAAGAACTATTCAAAGAATTAACCAAACGAGGAGTTGGTTCTTTGAGAAAATCAACAAGATAGATAAACCCTCAGCTAGACTCACTAGAGGGCACAGGGACAAAATCCTAATTAACAAAATCAGAACTGAAAAGGGAGACATAACAACAGATCCTGAAGAAATCCAAAACACAGATCCTTCTACAAAAGGCTATACTCAACAACACTGGAAAACCTGGACGAAATGGACAAATTTCTGGACAGATACCAGGTACCAAAGTTGAATCAGGATCAAGTTGACCTTCTAAACAGTCCCATATCACCTAAGGAAATAGAAGCAGTTATAAATAGTCTCCCAGCCAAAAAAAGCCCAGGACCAGACAGGTTTAGTGCAGAGTTCTATCAGACCTTCAAAGAAGATCTAATTCCAGTTCTGCACAAACTTTTTCACAAGATAGAAGTAGAAGGTACTCTACCCAACTCATTTTATGAAGCCACTATTACTCTGATACCTAAACCACAGAAAGATCCAACAAAGATAGAGAACTTCAGACCAATTTCTCTTATGAATATCGATGCAAAAATCCTCAATAAAATTCTCGCTAACCGAATCCAAGAACACATTAAAGCAATCATCCATCCTGACCAAGTAGGTTTTATTCCAGGGATGCAGAGATGGTTTAATATACGAAAATCCATCAATGTAATCCATTATATAAACAAACTCAAAGACAAAAACCACATGATCACCTCGTTAGATGCAGAAAAAGTGTTTGACAAGATCCAACACCCATTCATGATAAAAGTTCTGGAAAGATCAGGAATTCAAGGCCCATACCTAAACATGATAAAAGCAATCTCCAGCAAACCAGTAGCCAACATCAAAGTAAATGGAGAGAAGCTGGAAGCAATGCCACTAAAATCAGGGACTAGACATGGCTGCCCACGTTCTCCCTACCTTTTCAACATAGTACTTGAAGTATTAGCCAGAGCAATTCGAGAACAAAAGGAGATCAAGGGGATACAAATTGGAAAAGAAGAAGTCAAAATATCACTTTTTGCAGATGATATGATAGTATATATAAGTGACCCCAAAAATTCCACCAGAGAAATCCTAAACCTGATAAACAGCTTCGGTGAAGTAGCTGGATATAAAATAAACTCAAACAAGTCAATGGCCTTTCTCTATACAAAGAATAAACAGGTTGAGAAAGAAATTAGGGAAACAACACCCTTCTCAATAGTCCCAAATAATATAAAATATCTCGGTGTGACTCTAACTATGGAAGTGAAAGATCTGTATGATAAAAACTTCAAGTCTCTGAAGAAAGAAATTAAAGAAGATCTCAGAAGATGGAAGGATCTCCCATGCTCATGGATTGGCAGGATCAACATTGTAAAAATGGCTATCTTGCCAAAAGCAATCTACAGATTCAATGCAATCCCATCAAAATTCCAACTCAATTCTTCAACGAATTAGAAGGAGCACTTTGCAAATTCATCTGGAATAACAAAAAACCTAGGATAGCAAAAACTCTTCTCAAGGATAAAAGAACCTCTGGTGGAATCACCATGCCTGACCTAAAGCTTTACTACAGAGCAATTGTGATAAAAACTGCATGGTACTGGTATAGAGACAGACAAGTAGACCAATGGAATAGAATTGAAGACCCAGAAATGAACCCACACACCAATGGTCACTTGATCTTCGACAAGGGAGCTAAAACCATCCAGTGGAAGAAAGACAGCATTTTCAACAATTGATGCTGGCACAACTGGTTGTTATCATGTAGAAGAATGTGAATCGATCCATACTTATCTCCTTGTACTAAGGTCAAATCTAAGTGGATCAAGGAACTTCATTTAAAACCAGAGACACTGAAACTTATAGAGGAGAAAGTGGAGAAAAGCCTTGAAAATATGGGCACAGGGGAAAAATTCCTGAACAGAACAGCAATGGCATGTGCTGTAAGATCGAGAATTGACAAATGGGACCTAATGAAACTCCAAAGTTTCTGCAAGGCAAAAGACACTGTCAATAAGACAAAAAGACCACCAACAGATTGGGAAAGGATCTTTACCTATCCTAAATCAGATAGGGGACTAATATCCAACATATATAAATAACTCAAGAAGGTGGACTTCAGAAAATCAAATAACCCCATTAAAAAATGGGGCTCAGAACTGAACAAAGAATTCTCACCTGAGGAATACCGAATGGCAGAGAAGCACCTGAAAAAATGTTCAACATCCTTAATCATCAGGGAAATGCAAATCAAAACAACCCTGAGATTCTACCTCACACCAGTCAGAATGGCTAAAATCAAAAATTCAGGTGACAGCAGATGCTGGCGTGGATGTGGAGAAAGAGGAACATTCCTCCGTTGTTGTTGGGATTGCAGGCTTGTACAACCACTCTGGAAATCAGTCTGGCGGTTCCTCAGAAAATTGGTCATAGTACTACCGGAGGATCCCGCAATACCTCTTCTGGGCATATATCCAGAAGATGCTCCAACTGGTAAGAAGGACACATGCTCCACTATGTTCATAGCAGCCTTATTTATAATAGCCAGAAGCTGGAAAGAACCCAGATGCCCCTCAACAGAGGAATGGATACAGAAAATGTGGTACATCTACACAATGGAGTACTACTCAGCTATTAAAAAGAATGAATTTATGAAATTCCTAGCCAAATGGATGAACCTGGAGGGCATCATCCTGAGTGAGGTAACACATTCATAAAGGAACTCATACAATATGTACTCACTGATAAGTGGATATTAGCCCAAAACCTAGGATACCCAAGATATAAGATACAATTTCCTAAACACATGAAACTTAAGAAAAATGAAGACTGAAGTGTGGACACTATGCCCCTCCTTAGAAGTGGACAAAACACCCTTGGAAGGAGTTACAGAGACAAAGTTTGGAGCTGAGATGAAAGGATGGACCATGTAGAGACTGCCATATCCAGGGATCCACCCCATAATCAGCATCCAAACGCTGACACCATTGCATACACTAGCAAGATTTTATCGAAAGGACCCAGATATAGCTGTCTCTTGTGAGACTATGCCGGGGCCTAGCAAACACAGAAGTAGATGCTCACAGTCAGCTAATGGATGGATCACAGGGCTCCCAATGGAGGAGCTAGAGAAAGTACCCAAGGAGCTAAATGGATCTGCAACCCTATAGGTGGAACAACATTATGAACTAACCAGTACCCCGGAGCTCTTGACTCTAGATGCATATGTATCAAAAGATGGCCTAGTCGGCCATCACTGGAAAGAGAGTCCCATTGGACACACAAACTTTATATGCCCCAGTACAGGGGAACGCCAGGGCCAAAAAGGGGGAGTGGGTGGGTAGGGGAGTGGGGGTGGGTGGGTATGGGGGACTTTTGGTATAGCATTGGAAATGTAAATGAGCTAAATACCTAATAAAAAATTTTTAAAAAAGGCATTATACATTAAGATATGCAGTTTGAAAATAAGTGCAAAATACATAATGTGTTGGGTTGTTTTACTTAATATAATGAAATGCAATGTTATGTTTACATTAATTTATTACACAAACTACTTTTATTTAGAAAGACCAAGGCAGTATGCTAACTTGACAATATTTATATAGTGTTAAAGTGCTTAAATTTTGAATAAAATTGCTACTTTGATCTTACACTCGCAATGTCAGCTGGTATGTTTTACAAAGATGTAGCATTCTTGGTGCTCAGTTTGTAGTGATTGCAGCCAGGCTAGTAACTTGTTATACTGTAGAAGATTCTAATTTGAAGAATTCTGCACTCCAGGGTTTGAAACACCCAACACATAAGGGTACTAAAGTTATAATGGGAAAAATCACCTTCATAATGCAAGAAGATATACAACATAATCCTAAAGGGAAATGCCTACTGTCTTAACACTTAACACGCAAACTACTGAAATTAATCTCATTTTTATTTCTGAAAGACACCAAGGCATCAATGGAGTCAAAAATTAAAATGTATATAGAATGATTGAGCTTTGCTACAATTTTCATTAAGTGATAAAGACTCACTGGAGTGAGATTTAGAGGGACAGAAGAAAAATATTCTTCACAAGTAGAATATTTAAGGGGTGAGGGTTGAGATAGGACTTTACTCTTGTAGTTCATTTTGTCCTGGAACTTACTTTGCAGACCAGGCTGGCCTTGAATTTATGATCTGGGTGGATATAATTATAGACATGAGCCACCCTGAACACATAATATTTTTTAATGTTATTAATTACTTAAATGGATGGGGCTGAAGAGATGGATCAGTGGCTTAGAGTACTGGTTGCTCTTCCAGATATCTTGAATTCAGTTTCTAGCAACCACATTGTGGGTCAAATCCATCCACAATGTGATCTGTTGTCCTCTTCTGGCATGCAGGTGCATATACAGATAGAGAACTGATATACATAAAATAAATAAATTTAAAACAATGACAAGTCTCAAATAAATGGAACTCATTCACCAGGTTGATTTCTTAAGAAGAAAGAAAGACAGAAAGACAGGAAGGAAGGAAGGAAGGAAGGAAGGAAGGAAGGAAGGAAGGAAGGAAGGAAGGAAGGAAGGAAGGAAAGAAGGAAAGAAGGAAAAGAACGGCATGCATAAGTGAAATCTAAGTGGTATTACTTTTTCCCTGACTTCATGTCCCAGTGGTGATGCTGTTTCACAGCATCTATGAGAATTGCTATTTCTTTCTCATATTTTCCATGCAGGAATCAGCTGTAGACATACTACTGAGCTGTGACTGGAAATTGACTCTGAATCTATACCCAAGCCTGCACATTACAAAGGGGTCACAGAAAATCAGTCAAACATCAAGAGAAGTCAATCTGAAAGAGAAAAGTCAATGGCATATACATGTATGTTATCTTCCAACCCTAGTGATGGACAATAGTGTCTTATCACAAGGATATTAATAACATATTTCTCTGAAGGCAAATAACTCTTGAAATAGCTATATTTCTTTAAAATACTCATGATTTTGCAAAGCTATCTCTATATTTTATATAAATTTTATTTTCAAAAATTTAAAGCACAATTTTTTTCAACTGCTAACTTTAGATCTATATTCAATGTCTATAACCTAATAATTCATGGTTTTGTATGTTTTGCCTGTCTCTGAGTCTTTAATCCTATGTATTACTAACTCATACCATGCTGCTTGGTTTTAGTTAGTAGTCTAGTTATTTTTATGTCAACTTGACATAATCTATAGTTATCTGAGAGGAGGGAACCCCACCTGAGAAAATGCTTTAATAAGATTGGGTTATAGGCAAGCCTATAGCACTTTTTCTTAGTTATTGAAGGAAGTGGGAGATCTAACCCTTTGTGGGTAGAGCCATCATGAGGAGCAAGGCAGTAACCAATACTCCATCTTGGATTCTGTATCAGTTCTTGCCTACAGGTACTTTGCCTATTGAGTTCATACTATGACTTTCTTTGATTATGAACATTGATGTTGAAGACTAAGTAGAATAAACTCTTCTCACTATAAGCTGTGTTGGAACATGACGTTTCATTAGATCAAAAGAAATACTAACTAAAACAGTAACTAGTGACTGGTATAAATTCAGTGCATTGATCTGACTAGCCAATTGATACTTATTAGTAAGAATTCTCTGAAAATAATCCTAAAATAATCCTCTCTGCCACATATAGAAATTAGCTACCATATTTGTATTAATCCTGGTGTACAATTTAATTGGTACACCACAGTATACTTTAAACAATACTCAGAGACAAAAATAAATCAATTCTGTAATCTATTTCTTTTGGGCATTTTTATCTGATGTCCCCACTTATTCCAAATTTGTATAGAATAGTGTTAATAGCAACTATTGATCGTGGTTACACTTTAAATTTCTCATTTATTTGAATACACATGTTCTTGTTTATTTTTATTATATCTAAAGTAATATGTATCCTGAGTATTAAGCATGAGCTTTCAATCTTAACAGGGAGCACCTTCACCCACTAATATATTTAGCCAACTCCATATCCTTTTTTTAAATTATCAAATAAAACAGGATTTTTAAAACTCTTTAATCCATTTTTACAGTCCATTCTTCATTCCCCTCCTGGTCTGCTCCCCAATAGCTCCCTATCCCATACCCCCCCACTTCATGCTGTCCAAGCAGGTGTTTCCACCCCACCACCCCCACCCCACCAAGTCTTCTCTCACTGAGACCAGACCAGGCAGTCCTCTGCTGTATGTGTGTCAGGGGCCTCATATCAGCTGGTGTATGCTGCCTGGATAGTGGCTCAGTGTCTGAGATCTTGGAGGTCCAGGTCAGTTGAGACTCCAGATATTCCCATGGGGCTGTCTTCCTCCTCAGCTTCTTTTAACTTTTCCCTAATTCAATCACAGAGCTCCCAGGCTTCTGTCCATTGGATGGGTGCTAGTATCTGCATCTGACACTTTCAGCTGCTTGTTGGCCCTCTCAGTGAGCAGCCATGCTAAGTTCCTGTCTGCAAGTACACAATAGCATCAGGAACAATCTCAGACCCCCATTGAGCTGGATCCCAATTTGGGCCTATCACTGGACCTCCTTTCTCTCATACCTTTCTCCATTTTGCCCCTGTAGTTTCTTCAGACATGAACAATTCTGGGTCAGCATGGTGCTAGTCTAACTGGCAGCCTGTATGTTGAAAAATGAAAATAGATCCATGTTTGTCATCTTGAACAACATTCAAGTCCAAGTGAAACAAGGACCTCAACATAAAGCCAGATACACTCAAATTAATAAAAGAGAAAGTAGAAAAGAGCCTCAAACTTTGTTGCACAGGAGGAAATTTCCTAAACAGAACTCCAATAGCTCAAGAATGGATAAATGGTATTTCATGAAACTGAACAGCTTCTGTAAGGCAAAGGACATACTCAATAGAACAAATCAGCAACTTACAGATGGGGAAAATATATTTACTCACCCCACATCCAATAGATGGCTAATATCAAAAATATATAAAGAACCTCAATAAGCTAACCACCAAAACACCAAGCAACCCAATTTAAAAATGGGGTATAGTACTAAACAGGGAAATCACAACATAGGAATTTCACAGGGCTGAGAAGCACTTAAAGAAATGTTCAAAGTCCTTAGTCTTCAGGGAAATGCAAATTAAAATGACCCAGAGATTCTACCTTACAACAACCAGAATGGCTAAGATCAAAAACTTAGATGACAGCACATGTCGGTGAGGATGTGGAGAAAGAGGAACACTCATCTATTATTTATTGGATTGCAAACTGGTACAACCACTCTGGAAATCATTCTGGAGGAGCCTCAGAAAGTTGGAGCTAGATCTACCTTAAGACTCCGTTATACCACTCTTATGTCCCACCATGATACAGGGGCACATGTTCCACTATGCTCATAGCGGCCTTATTTGTGATTGTCAGAAGCCGGAAGCAAACCAGATACTCCACAATAGAAAAATGGATACAGAAAACGGGGTTCATTTACACAGTAAGTCATTACTCAGCTATTAAGATCAAGGACATCCTGAGTTTTGCAGGCCAATGGAAGTAACTAAAAAATATCGTCCTGAGTGAGGTAATTCAGACGCAAAAGAACATATATGGTATGTACTCACTAAGAAGTGGGTATTAGCCAAAACAAAATACAGATTACCCAGGACACAACCCACCGACTCAAGAAGGTTAACAAACCGAAGGACCCAAGTGAGGATGCCTCAATCCTACTTAAGGGTGAGAAGAAAGCAGTTATAGGTGGGCAGAGGGACAGAAGTACCTGGGTGGGAGAGAGAACAGGGAGTGGAAGGGGGAACATGATCAGGTATTAGGGGCAGAATTGGACTGGAGCCCCAAGGGCCAGCAGAAAGAATGGAGACAGGCAACCTCAGGAGGTAGGAGGTAGGGGGCCCCTCTAGAATGAATGTAGCAGAGAAGTGGAAGGTGAGAGACTCTCAAACTCTAAGGGACCTTAGATGAAGTGCTCTACAGTGAGGAGAGAGAACTTGTGGATTCCACCTCCAGTGGATGGACTGGACATCAATTTGAGGGATAGGGTCGCCATCCCACAATCAAAAGCTCTGTATCTATTTCAACCGATACTATTCCTAGTTATGCTTATTAAGTGACAAGACCCAACTACATAATTTTATCACATAATAGTGGATAAAAGTTAATATGAGTACTTCTGTCTGTTAAGAAAATGGTTGAGCTGACTCCTACTTCATTACTAGCTATACATGAATATTTGTGTGCCCCTTCATAGACAGATATAGATATCTACTCTGCTTTATGGAGTTGTCATGTATAATTCACTGTTTTCTATTTTCCACGTAACTCATAACTTTTGCTTTACAAATAATCATACCTTATTTACCACTTGGGTTGCTACAACTAATGGATAAAATCATATTCAAACACTTCCACACATCCACACACAGACAAAAATCATGAAAGGGGAAATTATCATGTGTTGGTGTTTGGTCTGTTGTTATGTATTTTAATGCTAGATACTGGTCCCAAGGTCTGGTTTCCCTCAGAGATAATGAGATCCTCACGTATATCAAATGATGCTATGTGACTTTACCTCTTAATTGAAAACTATTGGTTGATAAAGATGCTTACTGACTGTAGCTGGGCAGAAGAAAGGTAGGTGGGACTTTGATTCCAGGGCTTTGTGTCTGAGTCAGAGACCATAAGGAGAAAAGCAAAGAGGTAAAGAGAGATGTCTTGGGGTAAGGGATCCTGAGAACTGACCATGAGGGCTGGCCAATCTAAATAAGAGTGGCCCAGATGGAAAATAGCAAGTCATACCTTGGGGGTATTCACAGGGAAATAGACAAAGTAGCTTAGAGGACTGATGACTGAGCAGGACTAGTGCTATTAAGTCTTATTATAAATATAAAGGTTTTATGTCTTTTATCTGAGAGCTGAATGATAAGCAGTAGAGTAGAAACCCCCAATTAAATTTTTTACTACAAAAAATACATCTGCTTTAGCCTTACAAAAACAAATTTTTGATGTTAACTATCTTTTTTTAAAATTTTATTTATTACGTATTTTCCTCAATTACATTTCCAATGCTATCCCAAAAGTCCCCCATACCCTCCCCCCCCCACTTCCTTACCTACCCATTTCCTTTTTTTTTTTTTTTTTTTTTTTTTTTTTTTTGGCCCTGGCGTTAAATAATTTTTTTTTTGTTTTGTTTTGTTTTTTTTTTTTTTTTGATGATCTAGAACACTAGCTGAGAAAATAGTCATCACTCAGAGTGAAGGTATCCCTGAGTGGATATGTGTTTCTTAACAGAATCATGGCCATGTCAAGAGCCTCAAGAGTCCAGAGCCGTGGGAATAGCAAAGTCATCTCTAGGTCAGGTTTAGGGAAGTGATAAAGCCTACACTTGGTCCATGTCCAGATGCTGACAGGTATAGAATGATGCAACCATGGCCTTCTTCTCTTCTTGATTTACAACCAAAGACTGCTCCTTTACAAAGATAGCTCTACCAAGATTAGCTAAAGATTCCTCCTGCATTTTCAGATAATAACCCTATCTTATGGTCCAGCTATATATAATAACTCTACCTTCTCTCTTAAGAGGTGTAAAATAAGTATGCTGAGTTTCTAGGCCTATACTGGTATGTCTCCACTTGAATTTGCTAGAACCCAGCTTTTCTGTACATGTGATTGTATGTCTATCCTTTCTTCATGTCTAGTTACTCCAGTTAGGCCAATCTCTAAGCCATACAAATTTCTGGCAGATCATTATCTATATAAGTTCAAGGTAAGAGCACCATATGATCATAAGTTGCAGCAATCAGGAATCTATTTGCATATAGATACAAAGGTTTCAGCTTGGGCTAGGAGAGTAGGTCATGTTAATGCAAGAAGAGGATAGGTGGTTGGAGGAAACCAGGAGAATAATGCCCTTTAAATTAACTGGGCAAAGTTCATATGAACTCCCTGAGGCAGCAAGCACAGAGCTGAAAAATTCTCTGCACCAGATTCAGATCTTTTCTGAATATATATTATGGTTTTCAGCTTAGTATTTCCGATGCTTGTTCCTTCTCTTGCACTTTTTCTTGTGTTGGTTTTTGTCTTGCTCAATTTTGATGTGATGGCTTTTGTTTTATTTTATTATATTTTATTTTTGTGTTTTGTTTTATCTCTTAGAATCCTGTTCTCTTCTAATGAGAGAAGAGAGTGGATCCAATTAGGAAGAGAAGTAGGGAGGAACTGGGAGGAGTAGAGGTGGTGAAATTATAACCAGGATATGTTATATTTAAAAAGACTCTATTTCAGTAAAAGGAAAAAATTAAAATAACAAAAAATTTAAAGAAAAAATGGCAACTGAGACAAACTACAATGGGATTTTTCATTCCATTGTACCTATTAAAGTCATTTTCTTTGTTCTAAAGCATTTTTAAATAAATAAAAAATAGGAAATTGGTCATAATTGATGTCATTTAGAATGATGTTAAAGGTAAGATAGCAAAACTTTGGGAAACATTAAAAATAACCTAAGATCTTATACCCAAAGTGTATCTACATTGTCTACTTTCTTCATTGATGTGACCAAATATTGGTGAGAAGTGATTTAGAGGAAGGGATTTACTTCAGCTTACAATTTCAGGGAACTGTCTGTCAGGACAGGGAAGACATGTCAGGGTTCAACACCACAGAAGGGTGTGGGTAGGAGTCCTGTATCAGAGTACCAAGAAAAGACAAGGAGGAATTATGATGCTTAAATGGATTTTTCCTTTCTCCATTCATATATTCAGGTTTACTAGGCATGGACTGCTGCCACCCACATTCTGGGCAGGTCATTTCACCTCAGCTAACCATCTCCAGCAAACCAGAGATAGACAGACACCTAGAGGTGCACCTCATCAGTGACTGAAGGCATCCCTCGATTCCATCAAGCAGCAGATTGGCCATTATTGGAAAGAGAGGCCTCTTGGTCTTGCAAACTTTATATGCCCCAACACAGGGGAATGCCAGGGCCATGAACTGGGAGTGGGTGGGCAGGGGAGCAGGGTGGAGGTGGGGGGGTTAAAGGGGACTTTTAGGATAGCATTTGAAATTTAAATGAAGAAAATATCTGATAAAAATTGAAAAAAAATAAATGTACTGAGCAATAAGAAAATACTATTATCAGAAACTAAAACCAAATTTGTCTTACTTCAAAGGACACATTTATCACACTATATGTGTGCAGTAAACAGTAATTAAGAAACTGAGAAATACAGTATTTATGTTGCAGCTTGATGATTAAATCAAATGCCTTTGATTATGATGGACATTACACCAGTTTTATCCATGAACAAGATAAATAAATTGAAAAAGTACAGAAAAAATTTCACATGAAACATTAATATACTGTAAGATATCAAATTTTATAGAAAGAACTAATAATTTAGTGTAAAAAATACAGTAGTGCTGATTTTTCAAAGTCTGTTTGGTTTCACACCAAACATTGTTCACACATATCATTTTTTATTTTAGATTTAATCTCTGGATTACAGCTATTCACACACATAAATGACAAAAATGTAGCTCAGACTATGAACTCAAGAGACAAGATGACAGGCACATACAGAACTAAAACTTTCCTGCCAAAAAGGATTACTCTGTAGTGATGTACACTGGATCTGCTCCAAATTTAAACATTTTAAGTACTACATTATCTAGAATATAATTTGCCCTTATGCTACAAATATAAATAATATCCCCAAAGAAAAATGTTAAAATACTCTGTCAGATATTTGCAGGTGAAAATGACAGAAAAAAAAAGAAAAGATAAGCATTTTATTTTCATCAGGATTAGACACTCTCTGTTTGACATTGAAGAATTTGTTTTACAAATATGCAACCATGTATAATAACTTGGGAGAGTATGTTTGCATATAAAATAAGTGTTTAAATGGGGCAAGAATAAAAATATTCATAGAAATAATTATTTCTTAGAAGTATCTGACTTCACCTTAATCTGAATCACACAAGAAAGGTATTTCAGTTGTATTTAACTGATAACATGGATAATTAAAGTATAGTGAAGTAATATATTTAGTGGCTTACATTACTTTTTATAGTATGACAATTCACATATGAAAAAATATGTTATGAGGCATGGCAAAACCCTTTTCTATCAGTAGTCTCTCTCTATATATATGCCTTTCTACCCTGAGACTTGAAGGATTAGGAAAGGTACACTGATAATTGTAAATACATTATATGTTAAAAATGCACATGTTAAAAGCTGTTATATCATCACTACTAATCATATATATGAATGATTCTATATCCAAGTTTATCACCAATCTGTTCACACAGCAAGCCAATGTAATCAAAACCCATTAACAGATGGATGGGGGGAAAGTGGAACACATATACAATGGAATTTTAGTTAATATGAAAATAAATACATGTATAACATTTTTGAGAACATGGTTGAATAATGTGAGAAAATAATGTGTTAAGTGGGATAAGCTAATATTAGAAAAATGGTGCATTTTTTATTTATGTGCACATACTAATTTCAAATATTCATATGTGTTTGTTTAAGTGGGGATAAGCTTGTGTAGAGATTAGGAAATCAAAAGAAGACTCATGAATAAAGATTGGGATGAAAGAAGAAAGAGAGGTTTTAAGGAAGGAATTGTAGGCACTGGGTCATAGAACACATGTTATATGAAAGTGAAAAAGAATACTAGAGACAGACATATACACCCAATGCCTAGAGATTGAAAGAGGGATGTAGGGGAGAGACATAGTTAGAGTGATTAACCAAAAACATGGACAAAATGCTTTAAAGAAGGAAGTTATAGTAAGCACTAATAGAACCTGAAGATTTTTTTTTAAAGTCAGCACAGTATTATGCTAAAGTCCAATGCCATAAGTACAGTCAGAAATAAAAATTTCGACATCTCTGGAAGCAATCCCACTAAAATCAGGTACTAGACAAGGCTGCCCACTTTCTCCCTACCTATTGAATATAGTACTTGAAGTTCTAGCTAGAAGAATTAGACAACAGAAGGAGATCAAGGGGATACAAATTGGAAGGGAAGAAGTCAAAATATACTATTTGCAGATGATATGATAGTATATATAAGTGACCTAAAAAATTCTACCAGAGAACTCCTAAACCTGATAAACAGCTTCTGTGAGTAGCTGGATATAAAATTAACTCAAACAAGTCAATGGCCTTTCTCTACACAAAGGATAAACAGGCTGAGAAAAAAATTAGGGAAACAACAACCTTCACAATAGTCACAAATAATATAAAATACCTTGGGGTGACTCTAACTAAGGAAGTGAAAGATCTATATGATAAGACTTCAAGTCTCTGAAGAAAGAAATCAAAAAAGATCTCAGAAGATAGAAAGATCTCCCATGCTCATGGATTGGCAGGATTAATATAGTAAAAATGGCTATCTTGCCAAAAGCAATCTACAGATTCAATGCAATCCCCATCAAAATTCCAACTCAATTCTTCAATGAATTAGAAAGGGCAATTTGCAAACTCATCTGGAATAACAAAAAACCTAGGATAGCAAAAACTATTCTCAACAATAAGAGAACCTCTGGTGAAATCACCATGCCGGACCTAAAACTGTACTACAGAGCAATTGTGATTAAAAACTGCATGGTACTGGTCCAGTAACAGACAGGTAGATCAATGGAATAGAATTGAAGACCAATAAATGAATCCACACAGGTATGGTCACTTGATCTTTTACAAGGGAGCTAAAATCATCCAGTGGAAAAAAACCAGCATTTTCAACAAATGGCGCTGGCACAACTGGCGGTTATCATGTAGAAGAATGCAAACTGATCCATTCTTTATATATATATATATATACTTTTTATTAGGTATTTTCCTCATTTACATTTCCAATGCTATCCCAAAAGTCCCCCTACCCTCCCACCCACTCCCCTACTCACCCATTCCAACTTTTTGGTCCTTGCGTTCCCCTGTACTGGGGCATATAAAGTTTGCGAGTCCAATCGGCCTCTTTCCAGTGATGGCCAACTAGGCCATCTTTTGATACATATGCAGCTAGAGCCAAGAGCTCCAGGGTACTGGTTGGTTCATAATGTTGTTCTACCTATAGGGTTGCAGATCCCTTTAGCTTTTTGGGTACTTTCTCTAGCTCCTCCATTGGGGGCCCTGTGATCCATCCAATAGCTGACTGTGAGCATCCACTTATGTGTTTGCTAGGCCCCGGCCTAGTCTCACAAGAGAGAGCTATATTTGGGTCCTTTCAGCAAAATCTTGCTAGTATATGCAATGGTGTAAGCATTTGGAAGCTGATTATGGGATGGAACCCTGGATATGACAGGCTCTAGATGGTCCATCCTTTTGACACAGCTCCAAACTTTGTCTCTGTAACTCCTTCCATGGGTGATTGTTTCCAATTCTAAGAAGGGGCAAAGTGTCCACACTTTGGTCTTTGTTCTATTTGAGTTTCATGTGTTTTGCAAATTGTAACTTGTATCTTTGGTATTATAAGTTTCTGGCCTAATATCCACTTATCAGTGAGTACATATCATGTGAGAGAAAGTGAAACTTATAAAGGAGAAAGTGGGAAAAAGCCTCAAAGTTATGGGCACAGGGGAAAAATTCCTGAATAGAACAGCAATGGCTTGTGCTATAAGATCGAGAATCCACAAATGGGACCTCATAAAATTCCAAAGCTTCAGTAAGGCAAAAGACACTGTCAATAAGACAAAAGGCCACCAAAAGATTGGGAAAGGATCTTTACCAATCCTAAATCAGACAGGGGCCTAATATCCAATATATATAAAGAACACGATAAGGTAGACTCCAGAAAATCAAATAACCCCAATAAAAATGGGTCTCAGAGCTAAACAAAGAATTCTTACCTGACAAATTCCAAATGGCTGAGAAACACCTGAAAAACTGTTCAGCATCCTTAATCATCAGGGAAATGCAAATCAAAGCAATGCGGAGATTCCACCTCACATCAGTCAGAATGGGTAAGATCAAAAATTCAGGTGACAGCAGATGCTGGTGAGGATGTGGAGAAAGACAAACACTTTCTCAACCTTTTGGTGGCGTTTTTGTCTTATTGACAGTGTCTTTTGGTGGGATTGCAAGCTTGTACAACCACTCTGGAAATCAGTCTGGCGGTTCCTCAAAAAATTGCACATAGTACTACCAGAGGATCTTGCAATACCTCTCCTTGGCATATATCGAGAAGATGTTCCAACTGGTAAGAAGGACACATGCTCCACTATGTTCATAGCAGCCTTATTTATAATAGCCAGAAGCTGAAAAGAGCCCAGATGCCCCTCAATAGAGTAATGGATACAGAAAATGTGGTACATTTACACAATGGAGTACTACTCAGCTATTAAAAAGAATGAATTTATGAAATTCCTAGGCAAATGGATGGACCTGGAGGGTATTATCCTGAGTGAGTTAACCCAATCAAAAAAGAACTCACATGATATGTACTCACTGATAAGTGGATATTAGTCCAGAAGCTTATAATACCAAAGATACAAGTTACAATTTGCAAAACACATGAAACTCAAGTAGAACGAAGACCATAGTGTGGACAGTTTACCCCTTCTTAGAAATGGGAACAAAACACCCATGGAAGGAGTTACAGAGATAAAGTTTGGAGCTGAGCCAAAAGGATGGACCATCTAGTGACTGCCATACCCGAGGATGCATCCCATAATCAGCCTCCAAATGCTGAGATCATTGCATACACCAGCAAGATTTTGGTGAAAGGACCCTGATATTGCTGTCTCTTGTGAAGCTATGCTGGTGCCTGGCAAACACAGAAGTGGATGCTCACAGTCAGCTATTGGATGGAACTCAGGGCCCCCAATGGAGAAGCTAGAGAAAGTACCCATGGAGCTAAAGGGGTCTGCAAACCTGTAGGTGGAACAACAACGTGAACTAAACAGTACCCCCAGAGCTCATGTCTCTAGCTGAATATGTATCAGAAGATGGCGTAGTCAGCCATCACTGGGAAGAGAGGCCCCTTGGTCTTGCAAACTTTATATGCCTCAGTACAGGGGAAAGCCAGGGCCAAGAAGTGGGTGTTGGGGGGAGAGGGGAGTGGGGAGGGAGGGTATGGGGGACTTTGGGATAGCATTTGAAATGTAAATGAAGAAAATACCTAATAAACAAAAAAAATTTTTTTTAAAGTTTCCAATTCTTGGATACCTGTCTACATGTAATTTTTGCCAATCATTATTTGCATGCATACTTACAATATTTTCTTAAAATCAATTGTCAAATGTGTTGATAAAAATAGGAAATATATACTGTTATGGTTTTCCCAACAAGGACTCTCAGAGCATGGCTCAACAAAATTTCAGTTTGTCCTTATCTTGTTCATGGTGATCACAGTAAATGAATTTGTGCTTTAATTCTTTGTGTTACTCTTTATGTCTACTGTGGCTTGGCTAAGCTTTTCTATCTAGACATTTGGTTTTATTTATAACATATAAATATGGATTAGCATAGTAATCTAAATGTATGTGTGTCCATGTTAATGCCTCCACTACTTAATAGATTTAAATTCCTTACAAAAGAATATTTTGTTTATTTTGATTTATAAAATTCAAATTAGTTCTTATTACAAGAACCATATTCAAACAAAAGTTTATTAAGCTTAACTACCTAGAATTTAAAAAATATATAGATTTTCTATAAAAAATAATCAATTTTTATTGGATATTTTATTTATTTACATTTAAATGTTATCCCCTTTCCTGGTTTCCCCTCTGTAAACCCCGTCCCACCCCCCCTCACCTCCTTCTATGAGGATGCTCCCTGATCCACCCACCTACTCCTTCCTTACCACCCTACCATTCTTCTACACTTGGGCGTTAAGCCTTTACAGGTCCAAGGGCCTCCCCTTCTTTTGATGCCAGAAAGGACATCCTCTGCTACATATGAAGCTGCAACCATGGTTCCTCCATGTATACTCTTTGGTTGGTAGTTTAGTCCCTGGGAGGTCTGAAGGCTCTGGTTATTCTTTCTATGGGATTGTGCTTCAATATTCTCTCATAAGGCTGATGTACAGATGAGATTTATTCTAAATACATGAAGAACAAATGTTGATACATATATTGTCCTTCAATGACAGTGCGAAAAGAATGGTATTCTGTTCATTGTACCTTGGGAAATCCACAAGAAAATAAAAATTTTGTGAAGTAATTAGTTCAAACTTAAATATGCATGAAAAGTAAGCATTTTCATTTCAGGTGCAACCACTGAAACATTTTTTAAACAAGAGGTAGACAACAGATATGAACATGATAGGAAGACATGGGCTATTCATCTAGAGACTGGCATTTTCAAACCATTGAGTCAGCTTGTATGTCTGTTGTCTTATGAGAAAGCTTGTACTAATATTCCCAAGCGCAAGAGACAATATTCAGCAAGTAGTTGGAGATTCACAATTTCATCAATAATTCAATAACAATTAATCAATTAATAAAAATTGCTTACAAGTACCCACAAACTGGCTGAATCCTAAATTAACATAACATTATCTAATTTATGTTATGTATTAGAATTAAATGTTCCTTGGATGGCTCAATATGATTTGGTTCTTAAAATAAAACACTTGTGGCTGGGTAGCTCATAACAATAAAACATAATTATCAAAGATCAAGAGAATGAGAAATCCAGAAGCAACCATCCAGCAGATATGGTGCCTGTGAAGGTTCTCTGGTAAGAAAAGATGGATGTGTAGGTTTCAGGAATAATTAATAAGTTAAGCATTGTATGCACAAACCAAGAAAAATAAGAAAAAAAATCATACCATTTTCCAAATACTTCTTTCTAAATATTTAATTCTCTGTGAACCAGATGAGTAGCAAATTACAATTAATGATTTATTTATTCATAAAAATATATATTAAGCACTTACTATTCATGAATATTTTATAGATAAGAATAAGGCCAGGATATGCTACCATGGAATTCACAGCAGGGTAGGTAAATGGCATTTTATAAAGAAAGTCAATCAATAGCTAATATAAATATCACTAGTGATAAATTCTATAGAAACCTAACAAAGACTGTTAAGATAATAAATAAAAGCATGTTTAAACAGAATGATTTGAGATCCAAGAAAAGTAAATTTTTCAAATAAATCTCAGTATCTAAGGTTATTAGGTGGATATAGAGTTGTGAAATAATTACAAGGATAGCAATTCAAATAGCAAAGACACAGTGAAGAACTCACCTTAGATATAAGAATAAGGAGGCAAGTATTGAAAAAATAAAGTAATTAATAAGAAAGAAATGTGAATGGTTTTGGCAAAGTAGTCAAGTTCGGGCACAAGCCTTCTTCTATGTAAGGGTAAGTGTCTTATATATACACAGATAAATATGATCATCATATATATTTTTTTAAATCTATCGATGTAAAACACAGTAATTGGTTAGCTATAATAATGGAGGCTGAGGAATAAATAATCAGAATATTTTTAGGGATTGAAGATAGCCATTTGGACATGTCATATAGTTACTATATTTTATAGTTTTTATGGTTTTTTTGTTGTTTTTGGTTTTGGTTTTTTTTTTTTTTTCAAGATAGGGTTTCTCTGTGTAGCCCTGGCTGTCCTGGAACTCACTCTGTAGACCAGGATGGCCTCGAACACAGAAATCTGCCTGCTTCTGTCTCCCAAGTGCTGGGATTAAAGGTTTGCCACCAACGCCAGGCTCAAGAGAGTTATTTTATTTGTAAAGAGTGTGATTAATTTATATTAGATGCTTTAAGGGGGAATGAATTGAAAAAGTCTCATTGGGATATTTAACTAGAGATATTTTTTTAAAAATCAACTGTATATATCTGGTGCTTTGTTGACAAGGAAGGGAAACTGGAATCTAAATGTCTCCAAATATGGAATGAAGTTTTATAC